>NW_027287338.1:0-74242 GCF_022747635.1 Hetaerina americana
TGAGGCATCTTTTATGCTCATTTCTTGTCTTTAATGATTTACTCTGGGTTTTATTTTGTTTATTTGATGAAAATGAACAACAATACATACCATGGAAACCTTTTGTTTGATTCGTGTCGAGTGAGATTTTCACCTAGAACCCAAAGGGGGGGGGTATTGGCACTTTCCATGGAAAAATGTGAAAAATTAAAATTTCTAAAAATGAAATAAATGCCTTCTATACACCTCAAACATTCACTCTATAATGGAAGATAGTTGTTTTTCGCAATATTTTTGGAAATTTGGGCTCTTTTACTAACATTAACACCTGCGCTGAGGCATCTTTTATGCTCATTTCTTGTCTTTAATGATTTATTCTGGGTTTTATTTTGTTTATTTGATGAAAATGAACAACAATACACACCATGGAAACATTTTTGTTTGATTCGTGTCGAGAGAGATTTTCACCTAGAACCCAAATGGGGGGGGTATTGGCACTTTTTATGGAAAAATTTGAATATTAAAATTTCTAAAAATGAAATAAATGCCTTCTATACACCTCAAACATTCACTCTATAATTGAAGATTGTTGTTTTTCGCGATATTTTGGGAAATTTGGGCTCTTTTACTAACACTAATACTTTGGCTGAGGCATCTTTTATGCTCATTTCTTGTCTTTAATGATTTATTCTGGGTTTTATTTTGTTTATTTGATGAAAATGAACAACAATACACACCATGGAAACATTTTGGTTTGATTCGTTTCGAGTGAGATTTTCACCTAGAACCCAAAGGGGGGGGTTTTGGCACTTACCATGGAAAAATGTGAAAAATTAAAATTTCCAAAAATGAAATAAATGCCTTCTATACACCTCAAACATTCACTCTATAATGGAAGACTGTTGTTTTTCGCAATATTTTTGGAAATTTGGGCTCTTTTACTAACATTAACACTTGCGCTGAGGCATCTTTTATGCTCATTTCTTGTCTTTAATGATTTTTTCTGGGTTTTATTTTGTTTATTTGATGAAAATGAACAACAATACACACCATGGAAACATTTTTGTTTGATTCGTGTCGAGTGAGATTTTCACCTAGAACCCAAAGCGGGGGTATTGGCACTTTCCATGGAAAAATGTGAAAAATTAAAATTTCAAAAAATGAAATAAATGCCTTCTATACACCTCAAACATTCACTCTATAATGGAAGACTGTTGTTTTTCGCAAATTTTTGGAAATTTGGGCTCTTTTACTAACATTTACACTTGCGCTGAGGCATCTTTTATGCTCATTTCTTGTCTTTAATGATTTATTCTGGGTTTTATTTTGTTTATTTGATGAAAATGAACAACAATACACACCATGGAAACATTTTTGTTTGATTTGTGTCGAGTGAGATTTTTACCTAGAACCCAAAGCGGGGCTATTGGCACTTTCCATGGAAAAATGTGAAAAATTAAAATTTCTAAAAATGAAATAAATGCCTTCTATACACCTCAAACATTCACTCTATAATGGAAGATTAATGTTTTTCGCAATATTTTTTGAAATTTGGGCTCTTTTACTAACATTAACACTTGCGCTGAGGCATCTTTTATGCTCATTTCTTGTCTTTAATGATTTATTCTGGGTCTTATTTTGTTTATATGATGAAAATGAACAACAATACACACCATGGAAACATTTTTGTTTGATTCGTGTCGAGTGAGATTTTCACCTAGAACCCATAGGGGGGGGTATTGGAACTTTTCATGGAAAAATGTGAAAAATTAAAATTTCTAAAAATGAAATAAATGCCTTCTATACACCTCAAACATTCACTCTATAATTGAAGATTGTTGTTTTTCGCGATATTTTGGGAAATTTGGGCTCTTTTACTAACATTAATACTTTGGCTGAGGCATCTTTTATGCTCATTTCTTGTCTTTAATGATTTATTATGGGTTTTATTTTATTTATTTGATGAAAATGAACAACAATACACACCATGGAAACATTTTTGTTTGATACGTGTCGAGTGAGATTTTCACCTAGAACCCAAAGGGGGGGGTATTGGCACTTTCCATGGAAAAATGTGAAAAATTAAAATTTCTAAAAATGAAATAAATGCCTTCTATACACCTCAACAATTCACTCTATAATGGAAGATTGTTGTTTTTCGCAATATTTTTGGAAATTTGGGCTCTTTTACTAACATTAACACTTGCGCTGAGGCATCTTTTATGCTCATTTCTTGTCTTTAATGATTTATTCTGGGTTTTATTTTGTTTATTTGATGAAAATGAACAACAATACACACCCTGGAAACATTTTGGTTTGATTCGTTTCGAGTGAGATTTTCACCTAGAACCCAAAGGGGGGGGTTTTGGCACTTACCATGGAAAAATGTGAAAAATTAAAATTTCCAAAAATGAAATAAATGCCTTCTATACACCTCAAACATTCACTCTATAATGGAAGACTGTTGTTTTTCGCAAATTTTTGGAAATTTGGGCTCTTTTACTAACATTAACACTTGCGCTGAGGCATCTTTTATGCTCATTTCTTGCCTTTAATGATTTATTCTGGGTTTTATTTTGTTTATTTGATGAAAATGAACAACAATACACACCATGGAAACATTTTTGTTTGATTTGTGTCGAGTGAGATTTTTACCTAGAACCCAAAGCGGGGCTATTGGCACTTTCCATGGAAAAATGTGAAAAATTAAAATTTCTAAAAATGAAATAAATGCCTTCTATACACCTCAAACATTCACTCTACAATGGAAAATTGTTGTTTTTCGCAATATTTTTTGAAATTTGGGCTCTTTTACTAACATTAACACTTGCGCTGAGGCATCTTTTATGCTCATTTCTTGTCTTTAATGATTTATTCTGGGTTTTATTTTGTTTATATGATGAAAATGAACAACAATACACACCATGGAAACATTTTTGTTTGATTCGTGTCGAGTGAGATTTTCACCTAGAACCCAAAGCGGGGGTATTGGCACTTTCCATGGAAAAATGTGAAAAATTGAAATTTCTAAAAATGAAATAAATGCCTTCTATACACCTCAAACATTCACTCTATAATGGAAGATTGTTGTTTTTCGCGATATTTTGGGAAATTTGGGCTCTTTTACTAACATTAACACTTGCGCTGAGGCATCTTTTAAGCTCATTTCTTGTCTTTAATGATTTATTCTGGGTTTTATTTTGTTTATTTGATGAAAATGAACAACAATACACACCATGGAAACCTTTTGTTTGATTCGTGTCGAGTGAGATTCTTTTATGCTGATTTCTTGTCTTTAATGATTTATTCTGGGTTTTATTTTGTTTATTTGATGAAAATGAACAACAATACACACCATGGAAACATTTTTGTTTGATTCGAGTCGAGTGAGATTTTCACCTAGAACCCAAAGGGGGGGGGTATTGGCACTTTCCATGGAAAAATGTGAAAAATTAAAATTTCCAAAAATGAAATAAATGCCTTCTATACACCTCAAACATTCACTCTATAATGGAGGATTGTTGTTTTTCGCAATATTTTTGGAAATTTGGGCTCTTTTACTAACATTAACACTTCCGCTGAGGCATCTTTTATGCTCATTTCTTGTCTTTAATGATTTACTCTGGGTTTTATTTTGTTTATTTGATGAAAATGAACAACAATACATACCATGGAAACCTTTTGTTTGATTCGTGTCGAGTGAGATTTTCACCTAGAACCCAAAGGGGGGGGGTATTGGCACTTTCCATGGAAAAATGTGAAAAATTAAAATTTCTAAAAATGAAATAAATGCCTTCTATACACCTCAAACATTCACTCTATAATGGAAGATAGTTGTTTTTCGCAATATTTTTGGAAATTTGGGCTCTTTTACTAACATTAACACCTGCGCTGAGGCATCTTTTATGCTCATTTCTTGTCTTTAATGATTTATTCTGGGTTTTATTTTGTTTATTTGATGAAAATGAACAACAATACACACCATGGAAACATTTTTGTTTGATTCGTGTCGAGAGAGATTTTCACCTAGAACCCAAATGGGGGGGGTATTGGCACTTTTCATGGAAAAATTTGAATATTAAAATTTCTAAAAATGAAATAAATGCCTTCTATACACCTCAAACATTCACTCTATAATTGAAGATTGTTGTTTTTCGCGATATTTTGGGAAATTTGGGCTCTTTTACTAACACTAATACTTTGGCTGAGGCATCTTTTATGCTCATTTCTTGTCTTTAATGATTTATTATGGGTTTTATTTTGTTTATTTGATGAAAATGAACAACAATACACACCATGGAAACATTTTTGTTTGAAACGTGTCGAGTGAGATTTTCACCTAGAACCCAAAGGGGGGGGTATTGGCACTTTCCATGGAAAAATGTGAAAAATTAAAATTTCTAAAAATGAAATAAATGCCTTCTATACACCCCAACAATTCACTCTATAATGGAAGATTGTTGTTTTTCGCAATATTTTTGGAAATTTGGGCTCTTTTACTAACATTAACACTTGCGCTGAGGCATTTTTTATGCTCATTTCTTGTCTTTAATGATTTATTCTGGGTTTTATTTTGTTTATTTGATGAAAATGAACAACAATACACACCATGGAAACATTTTGGTTTGATTCGTTTCGAGTGAGATTTTCACCTAGAACCCAAAGGGGGGGGTTTTGGCACTTACCATGGAAAAATGTGAAAAATTAAAATTTCCAAAAATGAAATAAATGCCTTCTATACACCTCAAACATTCACTCTATAATGGAAGACTGTTGTTTTTCGCAATATTTTTGGAAATTTGGGCTCTTTTACTAACATTAACACTTGCGCTGAGGCATCTTTTATGCTCATTTCTTGTCTTTAATGATTTATTCTGGGTTTTATTTTGTTTATTTGATGAAAATGAACAACAATACACACCATGGAAACATTTTTGTTTGATTTGTGTCGAGTGAGATTTTTACCTAGAACCCAAAGCGGGGCTATTGGCACTTTCCATGGAAAAATGTGAAAAATTAAAATTTCTAAAAATGAAATAAATGCCTTCTATACACCTCAAACATTCACTCTACAATGGAAAATTGTTGTTTTTCGCAATATTTTTTGAAATTTGGGCTCTTTTACTAACATTAACACTTGCGCTGAGGCATCTTTTATGCTCATTTCTTGTCTTTAATGATTTATTCTGGGTTTTATTTTGTTTATATGATGAAAATGAACAACAATATACACCATGGAAACATTTTTGTTTGATTCGTGTCGAGTGAGATTTTCACCTAGAACCCAAAGCGGGGGTATTGGCACTTTCCATGGAAAAATGTGAAAAATTGAAATTTCTAAAAATGAAATAAATGCCTTCTATACACCTCAAACATTCACTCTATAATGGAAGATTGTTGTTTTTCGCGATATTTTGGGAAATTTGGGCTCTTTTACTAACATTAACACTTGCGCTGAGGCATCTTTTAAGCTCATTTCTTGTCTTTTAATGATTTACTCTGGGTTTTATTTTGTTTATTTGATGAAAATGAACAACAATACACACCATGGAAACCTTTTGTTTGATTCGTGTCGAGTGAGATTCTTTTATGCTGATTTCTTGTCTTTAATGATTTATTCTGGGTTTTATTTTGTTTATTTGATGAAAATGAACAACAATACACACCATGGAAACATTTTTGTTTGATTCAGGTCGAGTGAGATTTTCACCTAGAACCCAAAGGGGGGGGTATTGGCACTTTCCATGGAAAAATGTGAAAAATTAAAATTTCCAAAAATGAAATAAATGCCTTCTATACACCTCAAACATTCACTCTATAATGGAGGATTGTTGTTTTTCGCAATATTTTTGGAAATTTGGGCTCTTTTACTAACATTAACACTTCCGCTGAGGCATCTTTTATGCTCATTTCTTGTCTTTAATGATTTACTCTGGGTTTTATTTTGTTTATTTGATGAAAATGAACAACAATACATACCATGGAAACCTTTTGTTTGATTCGTGTTGAGTGAGATTTTCACCTAGAACCCAAAGGGGGGGGGGTATTGGCACTTTCCATGGAAAAATGTGAAAAATTAAAATTTCTAAAAATGAAATAAATGCCTTCTATACACCTCAAACATTCACTCTATAATGGAAGATTGTTGCTTTTCGCAATATTTTTGGAAATTTGGGCTCTTTTACTAACATTAACACCTGCGCTGAGGCATCTTTTATGCTCATTTCTTGTCTTTAATGATTTATTCTGGGTTTTATTTTGTTTATTTGATGAAAATGAACAACAATACACACCATGGAAACATTTTTGTTTGATTCGTGTCGAGAGAGATTTTCACCTAGAACCCAAATGGGGGGGGTATTGGCACTTTTCATGGAAAAATTTGAAAATTAAAATTTCTAAAAATGAAATAAATGCCTTCTATACACCTCAAACATTCACTCTATAATGGAAGATTGTTGTTTTTCGCAATATTTTTGGAAATTTGGGCTCTTTTACTAACATTAACACTTGCGCTGAGGCATCTTTTATGCTCATTTCTTGTCTTTAATGATTTATTCTGGGTTTTATTTTGTTTATTTGATGAAAATGAACAACAATACACACCATGGAAACATTTTTGTTTGATTTGTGTCGAGTGAGATTTTTACCTAGAACCCAAAGCGGGGCTATTGGCACTTTCCATGGAAAAATGTGAAAAATTAAAATTTCTAAAAATGAAATAAATGCCTTCTATACACCTCAAACATTCACTCTATAACGGAAGATTGATGTTTTTCGCATATTTTTTGAAATTTGGGCTCTTTTACTAACATTAACACTTGCGCTGAGGCATCTTTTATGCTCATTTCTTGTCTTTAATGATTTATTCTGGGTTTTATTTTGTTTATATGATGAAAATGAACAACAATACACACTATGGAAACATTTTTGTTTGATACGTGTCGAGTGAGATTTTCACCTAGAACCCATAGGGGGGGGTATTGGAACTTTTCATGGAAAAATGTGAAAAATTGAAATTTCTAAAAATGAAATAAAAACCTTCTATACACCTCAAACATTCACTCTATAATGGAAGATTGTTGTTTTTCGCGATATTTTGGGAAATTTGGGCTCTTTTACTAACATTAATACTTTGGCTGAGGCATCTTTTATGCTTATTTCTTGTCTTTAATGATTTATTATGGGTTTTATTTTGTTTATTTGATGAAAATGAACAACAATACACACCATGCAAACATTTTTGTTTGATTCGAGTCGAGTGAGATTTTCACCTAGAACCCAAAGGGGGGGGTATTGGAACTTTTCATGGAAAAATGTGAAAAATTAAAATTTCTAAAAATGAAATAAATGCCTTCTATACACCTCAAATATTCACTCTTTAATGGAAGATTGTATTTTTTCGCATTATTTTTTGAAATTTGGGCTCTTTAACTAACATTAACACTTGCGCTGAGGCATCTTTTATGCTCATTTCTTGTCTTTAATGATTTATTCTGGGTTTTATTTTGTTTATTAGATGAAAATGAACAACAATACACACCATGGAAAAATGTGAAAAATTAAAATTTCTAAAAATGAAATAAATGCCTTCTATACACCTCAAACATTCACTCTATAATGGAAGTTTGTTGTTTTTCGCGATATTTTTGGAAATTTGGGCTCTTTTACTAACATTAACACTTGCGCTGAGGCATCTTTTATGCTCATTTCTTGTCTTTAATGATTTATTCTGGGTTTTATTTTGTTTATTTGATGAAAATGAACAACAATACACACCATGGAAAAATGTGAAAAATTAAAATTTCTAAAAATGAAATAAATGCCTTCTATACACCTCAAACATTCACTCTATAATGGAAGTTTGTTGTTTTTCGCGATATTTTTGGAAATTTGGGCTCTTTTACTAACATTAACACTTGCGCTGAGGCATCTTTTATGCTCATTTCTTGTCTTTAATGATTTATTCTGGGTTTTATTTTGTTTATTTGATGAAAATGAACAACCATACACACCATGGAAACATTTTTGTTTGATTCGTGTCGAGAGAGATTTTCACCTAGAACCCAAATGGGGGGGGTATTGGCACTTTTCATGGAAAAATGTGAAAATTAAAATTTCTAAAAATGAAATAAATTCCTTCTATACACCTCAAACATTCACTCTATAATGGAAGATTGTTGTTTTTCGCATTATTTTTTGAAATTTGGGCTCTTTTACTAACATTAACACTTGCGCTTAGGCATCTTTTATGCTGATTTCTTGTCTTTAATGATTTATTCTGGGTTTTATTTTGTTTATTTGATGAAAATGAACAACAATACACATCATGGAAACATTTTTGTTTGATATGAGTCGAGTGAGATTTTCACCTAGAACCCAAAGGGGGGGGTATTGGCACTTTTCATGGAAAAATGTGAAAAATTAAAATTTCTAAAAATGAAATAAATGCCTTCTATACACCTCAAACATTCACTCTATAATGGAAGATTGTTGTTTTTCGCAATATTTTTGGAAATTTGGCCTCTTTTACTAACATTAACACCTGCGCTGAGGCATCTTTTATGCTCATTTCTTGTCTTTAATGATTTATTCTGGGTTTTATTTTGTTTATTTGATGAAAATGAACAACAATACACACCATGGAAACATTTTTGTTTGATTCGTGTCGAGTGAGATTTTCACCTAGAACCCAAAGGGGGGGGTATTGGCACTTTCCATGGAAAAATGTGAAAAATTAAAATTTCTAAAAATGAAATAAATGCCTTCTATACACCTCAACAATTCACTCTATAATGGAAGATTGTTGTTTTTCGCAATATTTTTGGAAATTTGGGCTCTTTTACTAACATTAACACTTGCGCTGAGGCATCTTTTATGCTCATTTCTTGTCTTTAATGATTTATTCTGGGTTTTATTTTGTTTATTTGATGAAAATGAACAACAATACACACCATGGAAACATTTTGGTTTGATTCGTTTCGAGTGAGATTTTCACCTAGAACCCAAAGGGGGGGGTTTTGGCACTTACCATGGAAAAATGTGAAAAATTAAAATTTCCAAAAATGAAAGAAATGCCTTCTATACACCTCAAACATTCACTCTATAATGGAAGACTGTTGTTTTTCGCAATATTTTTGGAAATTTGGGCTCTTTTACTAACATTAACACTTGCGCTGAGGCATCTTTTATGCTCATTACTTGTCTTTAATGATTTATTCTGGGTTTTATTTTGTTTATTTGATGAAAATGAACAACAATACACACCATGGAAACATTTTTGTATGATTTGTGTCGAGTGAGATTTTTACCTAGAACCCAAAGCGGGGCTATTGGCACTTTCCATGGAAAAATGTGAAAAATTAAAATTTCTAAAAATGAAATAAATGCCTTCTATACACCTCAAACATTCACTCTACAATGGAAAATTGTTGTTTTTCGCAATATTTTTTGAAATTTGGGCTCTTTTACTAACATTAACACTTGCGCTGAGGCATCTTTTATGCTCATTTCTTGTCTTTAATGATTTATTCTGGGTTTTATTTTGTTTATATGATGAAAATGAACAACAATACACACCATGGAAACATTTTTGTTTGATTCGTGTCGAGTGAGATTTTCACCTAGAACCCAAAGCGGGGGTATTGGCACTTTCCATGGAAAAATGTGAAAAATTAAAATTTCTAAAAATGAAATAAATGCCTTCTATACACCTCAAACATTCACTCTATAATGGAAGATTGTTGTTTTTCGCGATATTTTGGGAAATTTGGGCTTTTATACTAACATTAACACTTGCGCTGAGGCATCTTTTAAGCTCATTTCTTGTCTTTAATGATTTATTCTGGGTTTTATTTTGTTTATTTGATGAAAATGAACAACAATACACACCATGGAAACCTTTTGTTTGATTCGTGTCGAGTGAGATTCTTTTATGCTGATTTCTTGTCTTTAATGATTTATTCTGGGTTTTATTTTATTTATTTGATGAAAATGAACAACAATACACACCATGGAAACATTTTTGTTTGATTCGAGTCGAGTGAGATTTTCACCTAGAACCCAAAGGGGGGGGTATTGGCACTTTCCATGGAAAAATGTGAAAAATTAAAATTTCCAAAAATGAAATAAATGCCTTCTATACACCTCAAACATTCACTCTATAATGGAAGACTGTTGTTTTTCGCAATATTTTTGGAAATTTGGGCTCTTTTACTAACATTAACACTTGCGCTGAGGCATCTTTTATGCTCATTTCTTGTCTTTAATGATTTATTCTGGGTTTTATTTTGTTTATTTGATGAAAATGAACAACAATACACACCATGGAAACATTTTTGTTTGATTCGTGTCGAGTGAGATTTTCACCTAGAACCCAAAGCGGGGGTATTGGCACTTTCCATGGAAAAATGTGAAAAATTAAAATTTCAAAAAATGAAATAAATGCTTTCTATACACCTCAAACATTCACTCTATAATGGAAGTTTGTTGTTTTTCGCGATATTTTTGGAAATTTGGGCTCTTTTACTAACATTAACACTTTCGCTGAGGCATCTTTTATGCTCATTTCTTGTCTTTAATGATTTATTCTGGGTTTTATTTTGTTTATTAGATGAAAATGAACAACAATACACACCATGGAAAAATGTGAAAAATTAAAATTTCTAAAAATGAAATAAATGCCTTCTATACACCTCAAACATTCACTCTATAATGGAAGTTTGTTGTTTTTCGCGATATTTTTGGAAATTTGGGCTCTTTTACTAACATTAACACTTGCGCTGAGGCATCTTTTATGCTCATTTCTTGTCTTTAATGATTTATTCTGGGTTTTATTTTGTTTATTTGATGAAAATGAACAACAATACACACCATGGAAAAATGTGAAAAATTAAAATTTCTAAAAATGAAATAAATGCCTTCTATACACCTCAAACATTCACTCTATAATGGAAGTTTGTTGTTTTTCGCGATATTTTTGGAAATTTGGGCTCTTTTACTAACATTAACACTTGCGCTGAGGCATCTTTTATGCTCATTTCTTGTCTTTAATGATTTATTCTGGGTTTTATTTTGTTTATTTGATGAAAATGAACAACCATACACACCATGGAAACATTTTTGTTTGATTCGTGTCGAGAGAGATTTTCACCTAGAACCCAAATGGGGGGGGTATTGGCACTTTTCATGGAAAAATGTGAAAATTAAAATTTCTAAAAATGAAATAAATTCCTTCTATACACCTCAAACATTCACTCTATAATGGAAGATTGTTGTTTTTCGCATTATTTTTTGAAATTTGGGCTCTTTTACTAACATTAACACTTGCGCTTAGGCATCTTTTATGCTGATTTCTTGTCTTTAATGATTTATTCTGGGTTTTATTTTGTTTATTTGATGAAAATGAACAACAATACACATCATGGAAACATTTTTGTTTGATTCGAGTCGAGTGAGATTTTCACCTAGAACCCAAAGGGGGGGGTATTGGAACTTTTCATGGAAAAATGTGAAAAATTAAAATTTCTAAAAATGAAATAAATGCCTTCTATACACCTCAAACATTCACTCTATAATGGAAGATTGTTGTTTTTCGCAATATTTTTGGAAATTTGGCCTCTTTTACTAACATTAACACCTGCGCTGAGGCATCTTTTATGCTCATTTCTTGTCTTTAATGATTTATTCTGGGTTTTATTTTGTTTATTTGATGAAAATGAACAACAATACACACCATGGAAACATTTTTGTTTGATTCGTGTCGAGAGAGATTTTCACCTAGAACCCAAATGGGGGGGTATTGGCACTTTTCATGAAAAAATGTGAAAATTAAAATTTCTATAAATGAAATAAATGCCTTTTATACACCTCAAACATTCACTCTATAATGGAAGATTGTTGTTTTTCGCAATATTTTTGGAAATTTGGGCTCATTTACTAACATTGAAACTTGCGCTGAGGCATCTTTTATGCTCATTTCTTGTCTCTAATGATTTTATCTGGGTTTTATTTTGTTTATATGATGAAAATGAACAACAATACACACCATGGAAACATTTTTGTTTGATTCGTGTCGAGTGAGATTTTCACCTAGAACCCAAAGGGGGGGGTATTGGAACTTTCCATGGAAAAATGTGAAAAATTAAAATTTCTAAAAATGAAATAAATGCCTTCTATACACCTCAAACATTCACTCTATAATGGAAGATTGTTGTTTTTCGCAATATTTTCTGAAATTTGGGCTCATTTACTAACATTGAAACTTGCGCTGAGGCATCTTTTATGCTCATTTCTTGTCTTTAATGATTTATTCTGGGTTTTAATTTGTTTATTTGATGAAAATGAACAACAATACACACCATGGAAACATTTTTGTTTGATTCGTGTCGAGTGAGATTTTCACCTAGAACCCAAAGGGGGGGGTATTGGCACTTTTCATGGAAAAATGTGAAAAATTAAAATTTCTAAAAATGAAATAAATGCCTTCTATACACCTCAAACATTCACTCTATAATGGAAGATTGTTGTTTTTCACAATATTTTTTGAAATTTGGGCTCTTTTACTAACATTAACACTTGCGCTGAGGCATCTTTTATGCTCATTTCTTGTCTTTAATGATTTATTCTGGGTTTTATTTTGTTTATATGATGAAAATGAACAACAATACACACCATGGAAACATTTTTGTTTGATTCGTGTCGAGTGAGATTTTCACCTAGAACCCAAAGGTATTGGCACTTTTCATGGAAAAATGTGAAAAATTAAAATTTCTAAAAATGAAATAAATGCCTTCTATACACCTCAAACATTCACTCTATAATGGAAGATTGTTGTTTTTCGCGATATTTTGGGAAATTTGTGCTCTTTTACTAACATTAACACTTGCGCTGAGGCATCTTTTAAGCTCATTTCTTGTCTTAAATGATTTATTCTGGGTTTTTTTTTGTTTATTTGATGAAAATGAACAACAATACACACCATGGAAACCTTTTGTTTGATTCGTGTCGAGTGAGATTTTCACCTAGAACCCAAAGGTATTGGCACTTTTCATGGAAAAATGTGAAAAATTAAAATTTCTAAAAATGAAATAAATGCCTTCTATACACCTCAAACATTCACTCTATAATGGAAGATTGTTGTTTTTCGCAATATTATTGGATTTTTGGGCTCTTTTACTAACATTAACACTTGCGCTGAGGCATCTTTTATGCTCATTTCTTGTCTTTAATGATTTATTCTGGGTTTTATTTTGTTTATTTGATGAAAATGAACAACAATACACACCATGGAAACATTTTTGTTTGATTTGTGTCGAGTGAGATTTTCACCTAGAACCCAAAGGGGGGGGGTATTGGCACTTTTCATGGAAAAATGTGAAAAATTAAAATTTCTAAAAATGAAATAAATGCCTTCTATACACCTCAAACATTCACTCTATAATGGAATATTGTTGATTTTCGCAATATTTTTGGAAATTTGGGCTCTTTTACTAACATTAACACTTGCGCTGAGGCATATTTTATGCTCATTTCTTGTCTTTAATGATTTATTCTGGGGAACAATTTCAGAGCGTAAAAATCATTCGCCTTGACTGGGACTCGAACCCAGAACTCTCAATATCCGGTCGAGTGCTTTAGCCACTTAAGCTCCCGAGGCGTCCTCTTAAACTCTGAAATTTTGGGGCTTTTAATGGAACTAGATGTTATGACGAAATACCGTACATACAATGTCACATGTAGTCTTAGTCGTGCGCGTGAATACATGTGACATTGTATGTACGGTATTTCGTCATAACATCTAGTTCCTTTAAAAGCCCCAAAATTTCAGAGTTTAAGAGGACCCCTCGGTAGCTTAAGTGGCTAAAGCACTCGACCGGATATTGAGGGATCTGGGTTCGAGTCCCAGTCAAGGCGAATGATTTTTACGCTCTGAAATTGTTGCATTGAAATGCACATTAGCGGATGACTCCGTTAAAAGTTACTGTTGCGGCATCTCCCGCAGTTTCTTTGGAATTTATTCTGGGTTTTATTTTGTTTATTTGATGAAAATGAACAACAATACACACCCTGCAAACATTTTTGTTTGAATCGTGTCGAGTGAGATTTTCACCTAGAACCCAAAGGGGGGGTATTGGCACTTTTCATGGAAAAATGTGAAAAATTAAAATTTCTAAAAATGAAATAAATGCCTTCTATACACCTCAAACATTCACTCTATAATGGAAGATTGTTGTTTTTCGCATTTTTTTTTTGAAATTTGGGCTCTTTTACTAACATTAACACTTGCGCTTAGGCATCTTTTATGCTGATTTCTTGTCTTTAATGATTTATTCTGGGTTTTATTTTTTTATTTGCCAATCTGGCCGATGCGCCCTCACGGGCCGTGCCTCCTATACCCTAAATATGCGGAATCGCGCCATCTTGACGGCTTTCGTATATAAGGGCGGACGCGCGGCCATTCGAGGTCGGTCCAGATAAATAGAAAATTGGCAAAACAAGCGAAAGAATCAGTGGCCAGCAGCAGTTAACACATGCCTAGTACAAGATCAAAAGGCCCCCGTTCGGAAGACCTGTTCGAAGATCAGGATCAAGTGCTGATCAGGGAAAGAGAACTTGAAATTCTTTCAGAAGAAGAAACAGAAATTATGGCAAACACCAGCCACCTGGAAGAAAAGATTCAGACCCTATCAAGTCAAATCACCATCCTGACCCAGACTATGGCCACATTGCAGCAAGCCATACCAGCCTCGCAGCAACAAATTACCGCGCCAACTTTCGCAGCACTTCGACCCACGACCGCACCGGGACTGGACACACCTAGCAACCAAGAGGTACTCCAGCTTCTCACCCTGCTCAAACAGAATATCACGTCTATCCGCTTAAAACCCAGAGACGTGCATGAAATTGAGTTCGTCTTGCACGTGGGAGCGGAATATGAGCAGCTGTCTGAAGTGCTCCAAAACATTATTTACAACAGGGCCAGGCTCCTGTTAACAGTGGCAACGTACGGATGGCCGGAAGCCCTTCGTCTAACACCTCCGGTTCCGGCCGAAATCCTAAGGTTACCGCCGGGTTTCCAACCCCAACAACCAGCGCAGAGACAGCTCCAACCGGCACCACCAGAGACGCAGCCCTTTCGACGCAACCCCGGCAGGGGCCGGGGAACCTCAAGGAGGCGGCAGCAGCGATCCTGAATGCCCCGTCCTGCAAATCCTGGAAAGACCTCTCACCCTGGATGAGGATGCCCTGCTCCGCTGGGTCGACTCTGGGGAACCCGCTGACACAGAGCCCCTCCCGGCGGAGGACAGTGATTCGGGATGTGGAGAGGACGACGAGGACAACCCAGAACCGGTATCGGAGCCGGAGCAGGAGCCCGAGGACGACGAC
The DNA here is from genome assembly GCF_022747635.1 of Hetaerina americana. Classification (NCBI taxonomy): domain Eukaryota; kingdom Metazoa; phylum Arthropoda; class Insecta; order Odonata; family Calopterygidae; genus Hetaerina; species Hetaerina americana. The sequence goes on from NW_027287338.1 coordinate 15,367, forward strand.
TCCGACGCAAGACGCTGGCTCATCCCAGGAGCAGCGCGAGTCACCGCCACCGCCCCTCCGGAAATCCCGGAGAACGAAGAGGAAGAGCTACCAGAGGACTTAGACACCCTCTTCGAGGAACTGCACGTCACCTCAGACACAGTCCCAGCGGTCACGCCTATCAAGCCACGTGAGTACAATCGAGTGGTTAATTCAGTGATATCAAGAATTGGTGCGTCACTGCCTAAACCCAGGCATGCCCCGTTCGTATCCAGACCTACCCCAGTGTCGCCCGGGATGACGGTCTATCTCAATGGCCTCCAAAAAGCAGGTATAATCGTACCTTGGAAAGTGAAATGTAGCTTCAAATGCTTTCTCATACCCAAGTCCTCTGGGGGTGCGCGTCTGATATATGATTTATCCCCATGGACAAAATTTTACGTCACCCCAAAGTTTTCATTATTAGGTCCGGGTCGGGCAATCGCGGAAATTCCTCCGAACGCCTTCTTAGCAAAATTAGACCTGACTAGTGCTTTCTATCAACTGCAAATCCATGTACAACACTGGAAATTTTACGGAATCAAGTATGGTAATAGCACTTATGCGTTCACTCGGCTCCCTATGGGGCACTCTCTCTCCCCTGCCATATTGCAGCGATGGGCGGAAGATTGTACAAATATCGTGAGCAAACATTTTCAGGTCAACATCATATGTTATTTAGACGACTGGCTCATCTACGCGCAACATAGATTTTGCCCCTTCACAATCATCAATTACCTAGACAAAGAATTCGGGGTACAAATTAATATGTCTAAAAGCATTACAACATTAACTAAATCCTTGAAATACCTAGGGGTAATCATCGATACGGAAGACAACACTGTGCAATTGACTAGCAGTGCGCGGAAAAGAATTTTCAGTGTAATACCTTTAATTCCCCGTTTACGTGCAGTGGACATACCCAAAGCAGCAGGCTATTTGGCCTGGGTTTGTTGGATACTAAGATTACCAACCTTCCTCATCAACCATGTGTTTAGACGTGACATTACTTGGTGGAACGAGTTGCAAACGAGCGAAATATTTAATAGAAAAGTGGCCCTACCACGGGCAACAGAAGACATCACCATTTACACCGATGCAACACTTGCCCAAGGAGGAGTGGTGATCGAAGAATGGAACATCTCCCAATCCTTTCCCATCCCTGAGCTTTCATCTATCAACGCGTGTGAGGCATATGCCGCCTTAAAGGGTCTCGAAATGACTTTTGATTTACTAAGAGAGTTTAGACTGTTTAACATATGCATAAATATGAAGGTGGACAACTCCACCGCTGTGTATTCATTGCAAAAAGGACGTGGTATTATTTTCGCTCTAAATCCTATTCTCATAAACATGTATATGTCTTTGTTAATAAAGGAAAATCAGTCACATGCAGTGACCTGGTCACTGATTCCAACGCACGCCAATCTGGCCGATGCGCCCTCACGGGCCGTGCCTCCTACACCCTAAATATGCGGAATCGCGCCATCTTGACGGCTTTCGTATATAAGGGCGGACGCGCGGCCATTCGAGGTCGGTCCAGATAAATAGAAAATTGGCAAAACAAGCGAAAGAATCAGTGGCCAGCAGCAGTTAACACATGCCTAGTACAAGATCAAAAGGCCCCCGTTCGGAAGACCTGTTCGAAGATCAGGATCAAGTGCTGATCAGGGAAAGAGAACTTGAAATTCTTTCAGAAGAAGAAACAGAAATTATGGCAAACACCAGCCACCTGGAAGAAAAGATTCAGACCCTATCAAGTCAAATCACCATCCTGACCCAGACTATGGCCACATTGCAGCAAGCCATACCAGCCTCGCAGCAACAAATTACCGCGCCAACTTTCGCAGCACTTCGACCCACGACCGCACCGGGACTGGACACACCTAGCAACCAAGAGGTACTCCAGCTTCTCACCCTGCTCAAACAGAATATCACGTCTATCCGCTTAAAACCCAGAGACGTGCATGAAATTGAGTTCGTCTTGCACGTGGGAGCGGAATATGAGCAGCTGTCTGAAGTGCTCCAAAACATTATTTACAACAGGGCCAGGCTCCTGTTAACAGTGGCAACGTACGGATGGCCGGAAGCCCTTCGTCTAACACCTCCGGTTCCGGCCGAAATCCTAAGGTTACCGCCGGGTTTCCAACCCCAACAACCAGCGCAGAGACAGCTCCAACCGGCACCACCAGAGACGCAGCCCTTTCGACGCAACCCCGGCAGGGGCCGGGGAACCTCAAGGAGGCGGCAGCAGCGATCCTGAATGCCCCGTCCTGCAAATCCTGGAAAGACCTCTCACCCTGGATGAGGATGCCCTGCTCCGCTGGGTCGACTCTGGGGAACCCGCTGACACAGAGCCCCTCCCGGCGGAGGACAGTGATTCGGGATGTGGAGAGGACGACGAGGACAACCCAGAACCGGTATCGGAGCCGGAGCAGGAGCCCGAGGACGACGACTCCGACGCAAGACGCTGGCTCATCCCAGGAGCAGCGCGAGTCACCGCCACCGCCCCTCCGGAAATCCCGGAGAACGAAGAGGAAGAGCTACCAGAGGACTTAGACACCCTCTTCGAGGAACTGCACGTCACCTCAGACACAGTCCCAGCGGTCACGCCTATCAAGCCACGTGAGTACAATCGAGTGGTTAATTCAGTGATATCAAGAATTGGTGCGTCACTGCCTAAACCCAGGCATGCCCCGTTCGTATCCAGACCTACCCCAGTGTCGCCCGGGATGACGGTCTATCTCAATGGCCTCCAAAAAGCAGGTATAATCGTACCTTGGAAAGTGAAATGTAGCTTCAAATGCTTTCTCATACCCAAGTCCTCTGGGGGTGCGCGTCTGATATATGATTTATCCCCATGGACAAAATTTTACGTCACCCCAAAGTTTTCATTATTAGGTCCGGGTCGGGCAATCGCGGAAATTCCTCCGAACGCCTTCTTAGCAAAATTAGACCTGACTAGTGCTTTCTATCAACTGCAAATCCATGTACAACACTGGAAATTTTACGGAATCAAGTATGGTAATAGCACTTATGCGTTCACTCGGCTCCCTATGGGGCACTCTCTCTCCCCTGCCATATTGCAGCGATGGGCGGAAGATTGTACAAATATCGTGAGCAAACATTTTCAGGTCAACATCATATGTTATTTAGACGACTGGCTCATCTACGCGCAACATAGATTTTGCCCCTTCACAATCATCAATTACCTAGACAAAGAATTCGGGGTACAAATTAATATGTCTAAAAGCATTACAACATTAACTAAATCCTTGAAATACCTAGGGGTAATCATCGATACGGAAGACAACACTGTGCAATTGACTAGCAGTGCGCGGAAAAGAATTTACAGTGTAATACCTTTAATTCCCCGTTTACGTGCAGTGGACATACCCAAAGCAGCAGGCTATTTGGCCTGGGTTTGTTGGATACTAAGATTACCAACCTTCCTCATCAACCATGTGTTTAGACGTGACATTACTTGGTGGAACGAGTTGCAAACGAGCGAAATATTTAATAGAAAAGTGGCCCTACCACGGGCAACAGAAGACATCACCATTTACACCGATGCAACACTTGCCCAAGGAGGAGTGGTGATCGAAGAATGGAACATCTCCCAATCCTTTCCCATCCCTGAGCTTTCATCTATCAACGCGTGTGAGGCATATGCCGCCTTAAAGGGTCTCGAAATGACTTTTGATTTACTAAGAGAGTTTAGACTGTTTAACATATGCATAAATATGAAGGTGGACAACTCCACCGCTGTGTATTCATTGCAAAAAGGACGTGGTATTATTTTCGCTCTAAATCCTATTCTCATAAACATGTATATGTCTTTGTTAATAAAGGAAAATCAGTCACATGCAGTGACCTGGTCACTGATTCCAACGCACGCCAATCTGGCCGATGCGCCCTCACGGGCCGTGCCTCCTACACCCTAAATATGCGGAATCGCGCCATCTTGACGGCTTTCGTATATAAGGGCGGACGCGCGGCCATTCGAGGTCGGTCCAGATAAATAGAAAATTGGCAAAACAAGCGAAAGAATCAGTGGCCAGCAGCAGTTAACACATGCCTAGTACAAGATCAAAAGGCCCCCGTTCGGAAGACCTGTTCGAAGATCAGGATCAAGTGCTGATCAGGGAAAGAGAACTTGAAATTCTTTCAGAAGAAGAAACAGAAATTATGGCAAACACCAGCCACCTGGAAGAAAAGATTCAGACCCTATCAAGTCAAATCACCATCCTGACCCAGACTATGGCCACATTGCAGCAAGCCATACCAGCCTCGCAGCAACAAATTACCGCGCCAACTTTCGCAGCACTTCGACCCACGACCGCACCGGGACTGGACACACCTAGCAACCAAGAGGTACTCCAGCTTCTCACCCTGCTCAAACAGAATATCACGTCTATCCGCTTAAAACCCAGAGACGTGCATGAAATTGAGTTCGTCTTGCACGTGGGAGCGGAATATGAGCAGCTGTCTGAAGTGCTCCAAAACATTATTTACAACAGGGCCAGGCTCCTGTTAACAGTGGCAACGTACGGATGGCCGGAAGCCCTTCGTCTAACACCTCCGGTTCCGGCCGAAATCCTAAGGTTACCGCCGGGTTTCCAACCCCAACAACCAGCGCAGAGACAGCTCCAACCGGCACCACCAGAGACGCAGCCCTTTCGACGCAACCCCGGCAGGGGCCGGGGAACCTCAAGGAGGCGGCAGCAGCGATCCTGAATGCCCCGTCCTGCAAATCCTGGAAAGACCTCTCACCCTGGATGAGGATGCCCTGCTCCGCTGGGTCGACTCTGGGGAACCCGCTGACACAGAGCCCCTCCCGGCGGAGGACAGTGATTCGGGATGTGGAGAGGACGACGAGGACAACCCAGAACCGGTATCGGAGCCGGAGCAGGAGCCCGAGGACGACGACTCCGACGCAAGACGCTGGCTCATCCCAGGAGCAGCGCGAGTCACCGCCACCGCCCCTCCGGAAATCCCGGAGAACGAAGAGGAAGAGCTACCAGAGGACTTAGACACCCTCTTCGAGGAACTGCACGTCACCTCAGACACAGTCCCAGCGGTCACGCCTATCAAGCCACGTGAGTACAATCGAGTGGTTAATTCAGTGATATCAAGAATTGGTGCGTCACTGCCTAAACCCAGGCATGCCCCGTTCGTATCCAGACCTACCCCAGTGTCGCCCGGGATGACGGTCTATCTCAATGGCCTCCAAAAAGCAGGTATAATCGTACCTTGGAAAGTGAAATGTAGCTTCAAATGCTTTCTCATACCCAAGTCCTCTGGGGGTGCGCGTCTGATATATGATTTATCCCCATGGACAAAATTTTACGTCACCCCAAAGTTTTCATTATTAGGTCCGGGTCGGGCAATCGCGGAAATTCCTCCGAACGCCTTCTTAGCAAAATTAGACCTGACTAGTGCTTTCTATCAACTGCAAATCCATGTACAACACTGGAAATTTTACGGAATCAAGTATGGTAATAGCACTTATGCGTTCACTCGGCTCCCTATGGGGCACTCTCTCTCCCCTGCCATATTGCAGCGATGGGCGGAAGATTGTACAAATATCGTGAGCAAACATTTTCAGGTCAACATCATATGTTATTTAGACGACTGGCTCATCTACGCGCAACATAGATTTTGCCCCTTCACAATCATCAATTACCTAGACAAAGAATTCGGGGTACAAATTAATATGTCTAAAAGCATTACAACATTAACTAAATCCTTGAAATACCTAGGGGTAATCATCGATACGGAAGACAACACTGTGCAATTGACTAGCAGTGCGCGGAAAAGAATTTACAGTGTAATACCTTTAATTCCCCGTTTACGTGCAGTGGACATACCCAAAGCAGCAGGCTATTTGGCCTGGGTTTGTTGGATACTAAGATTACCAACCTTCCTCATCAACCATGTGTTTAGACGTGACATTACTTGGTGGAACGAGTTGCAAACGAGCGAAATATTTAATAGAAAAGTGGCCCTACCACGGGCAACAGAAGACATCACCATTTACACCGATGCAACACTTGCCCAAGGAGGAGTGGTGATCGAAGAATGGAACATCTCCCAATCCTTTCCCATCCCTGAGCTTTCATCTATCAACGCGTGTGAGGCATATGCCGCCTTAAAGGGTCTCGAAATGACTTTTGATTTACTAAGAGAGTTTAGACTGTTTAACATATGCATAAATATGAAGGTGGACAACTCCACCGCTGTGTATTCATTGCAAAAAGGACGTGGTATTATTTTCGCTCTAAATCCTATTCTCATAAACATGTATATGTCTTTGTTAATAAAGGAAAATCAGTCACATGCAGTGACCTGGTCACTGATTCCAACGCACGCCAATCTGGCCGATGCGCCCTCACGGGCCGTGCCTCCTACACCCTAAATATGCGGAATCGCGCCATCTTGACGGCTTTCGTATATAAGGGCGGACGCGCGGCCATTCGAGGTCGGTCCAGATAAATAGAAAATTGGCAAAACAAGCGAAAGAATCAGTGGCCAGCAGCAGTTAACACATGCCTAGTACAAGATCAAAAGGCCCCCGTTCGGAAGACCTGTTCGAAGATCAGGATCAAGTGCTGATCAGGGAAAGAGAACTTGAAATTCTTTCAGAAGAAGAAACAGAAATTATGGCAAACACCAGCCACCTGGAAGAAAAGATTCAGACCCTATCAAGTCAAATCACCATCCTGACCCAGACTATGGCCACATTGCAGCAAGCCATACCAGCCTCGCAGCAACAAATTACCGCGCCAACTTTCGCAGCACTTCGACCCACGACCGCACCGGGACTGGACACACCTAGCAACCAAGAGGTACTCCAGCTTCTCACCCTGCTCAAACAGAATATCACGTCTATCCGCTTAAAACCCAGAGACGTGCATGAAATTGAGTTCGTCTTGCACGTGGGAGCGGAATATGAGCAGCTGTCTGAAGTGCTCCAAAACATTATTTACAACAGGGCCAGGCTCCTGTTAACAGTGGCAACGTACGGATGGCCGGAAGCCCTTCGTCTAACACCTCCGGTTCCGGCCGAAATCCTAAGGTTACCGCCGGGTTTCCAACCCCAACAACCAGCGCAGAGACAGCTCCAACCGGCACCACCAGAGACGCAGCCCTTTCGACGCAACCCCGGCAGGGGCCGGGGAACCTCAAGGAGGCGGCAGCAGCGATCCTGAATGCCCCGTCCTGCAAATCCTGGAAAGACCTCTCACCCTGGATGAGGATGCCCTGCTCCGCTGGGTCGACTCTGGGGAACCCGCTGACACAGAGCCCCTCCCGGCGGAGGACAGTGATTCGGGATGTGGAGAGGACGACGAGGACAACCCAGAACCGGTATCGGAGCCGGAGCAGGAGCCCGAGGACGACGACTCCGACGCAAGACGCTGGCTCATCCCAGGAGCAGCGCGAGTCACCGCCACCGCCCCTCCGGAAATCCCGGAGAACGAAGAGGAAGAGCTACCAGAGGACTTAGACACCCTCTTCGAGGAACTGCACGTCACCTCAGACACAGTCCCAGCGGTCACGCCTATCAAGCCACGTGAGTACAATCGAGTGGTTAATTCAGTGATATCAAGAATTGGTGCGTCACTGCCTAAACCCAGGCATGCCCCGTTCGTATCCAGACCTACCCCAGTGTCGCCCGGGATGACGGTCTATCTCAATGGCCTCCAAAAAGCAGGTATAATCGTACCTTGGAAAGTGAAATGTAGCTTCAAATGCTTTCTCATACCCAAGTCCTCTGGGGGTGCGCGTCTGATATATGATTTATCCCCATGGACAAAATTTTACGTCACCCCAAAGTTTTCATTATTAGGTCCGGGTCGGGCAATCGCGGAAATTCCTCCGAACGCCTTCTTAGCAAAATTAGACCTGACTAGTGCTTTCTATCAACTGCAAATCCATGTACAACACTGGAAATTTTACGGAATCAAGTATGGTAATAGCACTTATGCGTTCACTCGGCTCCCTATGGGGCACTCTCTCTCCCCTGCCATATTGCAGCGATGGGCGGAAGATTGTACAAATATCGTGAGCAAACATTTTCAGGTCAACATCATATGTTATTTAGACGACTGGCTCATCTACGCGCAACATAGATTTTGCCCCTTCACAATCATCAATTACCTAGACAAAGAATTCGGGGTACAAATTAATATGTCTAAAAGCATTACAACATTAACTAAATCCTTGAAATACCTAGGGGTAATCATCGATACGGAAGACAACACTGTGCAATTGACTAGCAGTGCGCGGAAAAGAATTTACAGTGTAATACCTTTAATTCCCCGTTTACGTGCAGTGGACATACCCAAAGCAGCAGGCTATTTGGCCTGGGTTTGTTGGATACTAAGATTACCAACCTTCCTCATCAACCATGTGTTTAGACGTGACATTACTTGGTGGAACGAGTTGCAAACGAGCGAAATATTTAATAGAAAAGTGGCCCTACCACGGGCAACAGAAGACATCACCATTTACACCGATGCAACACTTGCCCAAGGAGGAGTGGTGATCGAAGAATGGAACATCTCCCAATCCTTTCCCATCCCTGAGCTTTCATCTATCAACGCGTGTGAGGCATATGCCGCCTTAAAGGGTCTCGAAATGACTTTTGATTTACTAAGAGAGTTTAGACTGTTTAACATATGCATAAATATGAAGGTGGACAACTCCACCGCTGTGTATTCATTGCAAAAAGGACGTGGTATTATTTTCGCTCTAAATCCTATTCTCATAAACATGTATATGTCTTTGTTAATAAAGGAAAATCAGTCACATGCAGTGACCTGGTCACTGATTCCAACGCACGCCAATCTGGCCGATGCGCCCTCACGGGCCGTGCCTCCTACACCCTAAATATGCGGAATCGCGCCATCTTGACGGCTTTCGTATATAAGGGCGGACGCGCGGCCATTCGAGGTCGGTCCAGATAAATAGAAAATTGGCAAAACAAGCGAAAGAATCAGTGGCCAGCAGCAGTTAACACATGCCTAGTACAAGATCAAAAGGCCCCCGTTCGGAAGACCTGTTCGAAGATCAGGATCAAGTGCTGATCAGGGAAAGAGAACTTGAAATTCTTTCAGAAGAAGAAACAGAAATTATGGCAAACACCAGCCACCTGGAAGAAAAGATTCAGACCCTATCAAGTCAAATCACCATCCTGACCCAGACTATGGCCACATTGCAGCAAGCCATACCAGCCTCGCAGCAACAAATTACCGCGCCAACTTTCGCAGCACTTCGACCCACGACCGCACCGGGACTGGACACACCTAGCAACCAAGAGGTACTCCAGCTTCTCACCCTGCTCAAACAGAATATCACGTCTATCCGCTTAAAACCCAGAGACGTGCATGAAATTGAGTTCGTCTTGCACGTGGGAGCGGAATATGAGCAGCTGTCTGAAGTGCTCCAAAACATTATTTACAACAGGGCCAGGCTCCTGTTAACAGTGGCAACGTACGGATGGCCGGAAGCCCTTCGTCTAACACCTCCGGTTCCGGCCGAAATCCTAAGGTTACCGCCGGGTTTCCAACCCCAACAACCAGCGCAGAGACAGCTCCAACCGGCACCACCAGAGACGCAGCCCTTTCGACGCAACCCCGGCAGGGGCCGGGGAACCTCAAGGAGGCGGCAGCAGCGATCCTGAATGCCCCGTCCTGCAAATCCTGGAAAGACCTCTCACCCTGGATGAGGATGCCCTGCTCCGCTGGGTCGACTCTGGGGAACCCGCTGACACAGAGCCCCTCCCGGCGAAGGACAGTGATTCGGGATGTGGAGAGGACGACGAGGACAACCCAGAACCGGTATCGGAGCCGGAGCAGGAGCCCGAGGACGACGACTCCGACGCAAGACGCTGGCTCATCCCAGGAGCAGCGCGAGTCACCGCCACCGCCCCTCCGGAAATCCCGGAGAACGAAGAGGAAGAGCTACCAGAGGACTTAGACACCCTCTTCGAGGAACTGCACGTCACCTCAGACACAGTCCCAGCGGTCACGCCTATCAAGCCACGTGAGTACAATCGAGTGGTTAATTCAGTGATATCAAGAATTGGTGCGTCACTGCCTAAACCCAGGCATGCCCCGTTCGTATCCAGACCTACCCCAGTGTCGCCCGGGATGACGGTCTATCTCAATGGCCTCCAAAAAGCAGGTATAATCGTACCTTGGAAAGTGAAATGTAGCTTCAAATGCTTTCTCATACCCAAGTCCTCTGGGGGTGCGCGTCTGATATATGATTTATCCCCATGGACAAAATTTTACGTCACCCCAAAGTTTTCATTATTAGGTCCGGGTCGGGCAATCGCGGAAATTCCTCCGAACGCCTTCTTAGCAAAATTAGACCTGACTAGTGCTTTCTATCAACTGCAAATCCATGTACAACACTGGAAATTTTACGGAATCAAGTATGGTAATAGCACTTATGCGTTCACTCGGCTCCCTATGGGGCACTCTCTCTCCCCTGCCATATTGCAGCGATGGGCGGAAGATTGTACAAATATCGTGAGCAAACATTTTCAGGTCAACATCATATGTTATTTAGACGACTGGCTCATCTACGCGCAACATAGATTTTGCCCCTTCACAATCATCAATTACCTAGACAAAGAATTCGGGGTACAAATTAATATGTCTAAAAGCATTACAACATTAACTAAATCCTTGAAATACCTAGGGGTAATCATCGATACGGAAGACAACACTGTGCAATTGACTAGCAGTGCGCGGAAAAGAATTTACAGTGTAATACCTTTAATTCCCCGTTTACGTGCAGTGGACATACCCAAAGCAGCAGGCTATTTGGCCTGGGTTTGTTGGATACTAAGATTACCAACCTTCCTCATCAACCATGTGTTTAGACGTGACATTACTTGGTGGAACGAGTTGCAAACGAGCGAAATATTTAATAGAAAAGTGGCCCTACCACGGGCAACAGAAGACATCACCATTTACACCGATGCAACACTTGCCCAAGGAGGAGTGGTGATCGAAGAATGGAACATCTCCCAATCCTTTCCCATCCCTGAGCTTTCATCTATCAACGCGTGTGAGGCATATGCCGCCTTAAAGGGTCTCGAAATGACTTTTGATTTACTAAGAGAGTTTAGACTGTTTAACATATGCATAAATATGAAGGTGGACAACTCCACCGCTGTGTATTCATTGCAAAAAGGACGTGGTATTATTTTCGCTCTAAATCCTATTCTCATAAACATGTATATGTCTTTGTTAATAAAGGAAAATCAGTCACATGCAGTGACCTGGTCACTGATTCCAACGCACGCCAATCTGGCCGATGCGCCCTCACGGGCCGTGCCTCCTACACCCTAAATATGCGGAATCGCGCCATCTTGACGGCTTTCGTATATAAGGGCGGACGCGCGGCCATTCGAGGTCGGTCCAGATAAATAGAAAATTGGCAAAACAAGCGAAAGAATCAGTGGCCAGCAGCAGTTAACACATGCCTAGTACAAGATCAAAAGGCCCCCGTTCGGAAGACCTGTTCGAAGATCAGGATCAAGTGCTGATCAGGGAAAGAGAACTTGAAATTCTTTCAGAAGAAGAAACAGAAATTATGGCAAACACCAGCCACCTGGAAGAAAAGATTCAGACCCTATCAAGTCAAATCACCATCCTGACCCAGACTATGGCCACATTGCAGCAAGCCATACCAGCCTCGCAGCAACAAATTACCGCGCCAACTTTCGCAGCATTTCGACCCACGACCGCACCGGGACTGGACACACCTAGCAACCAAGAGGTACTCCAGCTTCTCACCCTGCTCAAACAGAATATCACGTCTATCCGCTTAAAACCCAGAGACGTGCATGAAATTGAGTTCGTCTTGCACGTGGGAGCGGAATATGAGCAGCTGTCTGAAGTGCTCCAAAACATTATTTACAACAGGGCCAGGCTCCTGTTAACAGTGGCAACGTACGGATGGCCGGAAGCCCTTCGTCTAACACCTCCGGTTCCGGCCGAAATCCTAAGGTTACCGCCGGGTTTCCAACCCCAACAACCAGCGCAGAGACAGCTCCAACCGGCACCACCAGAGACGCAGCCCTTTCGACGCAACCCCGGCAGGGGCCGGGGAACCTCAAGGAGGCGGCAGCAGCGATCCTGAATGCCCCGTCCTGCAAATCCTGGAAAGACCTCTCACCCTGGATGAGGATGCCCTGCTCCGCTGGGTCGACTCTGGGGAACCCGCTGACACAGAGCCCCTCCCGGCGGAGGACAGTGATTCGGGATGTGGAGAGGACGACGAGGACAACCCAGAACCGGTATCGGAGCCGGAGCAGGAGCCCGAGGACGACGACTCCGACGCAAGACGCTGGCTCATCCCAGGAGCAGCGCGAGTCACCGCCACCGCCCCTCCGGAAATCCCGGAGAACGAAGAGGAAGAGCTACCAGAGGACTTAGACACCCTCTTCGAGGAACTGCACGTCACCTCAGACACAGTCCCAGCGGTCACGCCTATCAAGCCACGTGAGTACAATCGAGTGGTTAATTCAGTGATATCAAGAATTGGTGCGTCACTGCCTAAACCCAGGCATGCCCCGTTCGTATCCAGACCTACCCCAGTGTCGCCCGGGATGACGGTCTATCTCAATGGCCTCCAAAAAGCAGGTATAATCGTACCTTGGAAAGTGAAATGTAGCTTCAAATGCTTTCTCATACCCAAGTCCTCTGGGGGTGCGCGTCTGATATATGATTTATCCCCATGGACAAAATTTTACGTCACCCCAAAGTTTTCATTATTAGGTCCGGGTCGGGCAATCGCGGAAATTCCTCCGAACGCCTTCTTAGCAAAATTAGACCTGACTAGTGCTTTCTATCAACTGCAAATCCATGTACAACACTGGAAATTTTACGGAATCAAGTATGGTAATAGCACTTATGCGTTCACTCGGCTCCCTATGGGGCACTCTCTCTCCCCTGCCATATTGCAGCGATGGGCGGAAGATTGTACAAATATCGTGAGCAAACATTTTCAGGTCAACATCATATGTTATTTAGACGACTGGCTCATCTACGCGCAACATAGATTTTGCCCCTTCACAATCATCAATTACCTAGACAAAGAATTCGGGGTACAAATTAATATGTCTAAAAGCATTACAACATTAACTAAATCCTTGAAATACCTAGGGGTAATCATCGATACGGAAGACAACACTGTGCAATTGACTAGCAGTGCGCGGAAAAGAATTTACAGTGTAATACCTTTAATTCCCCGTTTACGTGCAGTGGACATACCCAAAGCAGCAGGCTATTTGGCCTGGGTTTGTTGGATACTAAGATTACCAACCTTCCTCATCAACCATGTGTTTAGACGTGACATTACTTGGTGGAACGAGTTGCAAACGAGCGAAATATTTAATAGAAAAGTGGCCCTACCACGGGCAACAGAAGACATCACCATTTACACCGATGCAACACTTGCCCAAGGAGGAGTGGTGATCGAAGAATGGAACATCTCCCAATCCTTTCCCATCCCTGAGCTTTCATCTATCAACGCGTGTGAGGCATATGCCGCCTTAAAGGGTCTCGAAATGACTTTTGATTTACTAAGAGAGTTTAGACTGTTTAACATATGCATAAATATGAAGGTGGACAACTCCACCGCTGTGTATTCATTGCAAAAAGGACGTGGTATTATTTTCGCTCTAAATCCTATTCTCATAAACATGTATATGTCTTTGTTAATAAAGGAAAATCAGTCACATGCAGTGACCTGGTCACTGATTCCAACGCACGCCAATCTGGCCGATGCGCCCTCACGGGCCGTGCCTCCTACACCCTAAATATGCGGAATCGCGCCATCTTGACGGCTTTCGTATATAAGGGCGGACGCGCGGCCATTCGAGGTCGGTCCAGATAAATAGAAAATTGGCAAAACAAGCGAAAGAATCAGTGGCCAGCAGCAGTTAACACATGCCTAGTACAAGATCAAAAGGCCCCCGTTCGGAAGACCTGTTCGAAGATCAGGATCAAGTGCTGATCAGGGAAAGAGAACTTGAAATTCTTTCAGAAGAAGAAACAGAAATTATGGCAAACACCAGCCACCTGGAAGAAAAGATTCAGACCCTATCAAGTCAAATCACCATCCTGACCCAGACTATGGCCACATTGCAGCAAGCCATACCAGCCTCGCAGCAACAAATTACCGCGCCAACTTTCGCAGCACTTCGACCCACGACCGCACCGGGACTGGACACACCTAGCAACCAAGAGGTACTCCAGCTTCTCACCCTGCTCAAACAGAATATCACGTCTATCCGCTTAAAACCCAGAGACGTGCATGAAATTGAGTTCGTCTTGCACGTGGGAGCGGAATATGAGCAGCTGTCTGAAGTGCTCCAAAACATTATTTACAACAGGGCCAGGCTCCTGTTAACAGTGGCAACGTACGGATGGCCGGAAGCCCTTCGTCTAACACCTCCGGTTCCGGCCGAAATCCTAAGGTTACCGCCGGGTTTCCAACCCCAACAACCAGCGCAGAGACAGCTCCAACCGGCACCACCAGAGACGCAGCCCTTTCGACGCAACCCCGGCAGGGGCCGGGGAACCTCAAGGAGGCGGCAGCAGCGATCCTGAATGCCCCGTCCTGCAAATCCTGGAAAGACCTCTCACCCTGGATGAGGATGCCCTGCTCCGCTGGGTCGACTCTGGGGAACCCGCTGACACAGAGCCCCTCCCGGCGGAGGACAGTGATTCGGGATGTGGAGAGGACGACGAGGACAACCCAGAACCGGTATCGGAGCCGGAGCAGGAGCCCGAGGACGACGACTCCGACGCAAGACGCTGGCTCATCCCAGGAGCAGCGCGAGTCACCGCCACCGCCCCTCCGGAAATCCCGGAGAACGAAGAGGAAGAGCTACCAGAGGACTTAGACACCCTCTTCGAGGAACTGCACGTCACCTCAGACACAGTCCCAGCGGTCACGCCTATCAAGCCACGTGAGTACAATCGAGTGGTTAATTCAGTGATATCAAGAATTGGTGCGTCACTGCCTAAACCCAGGCATGCCCCGTTCGTATCCAGACCTACCCCAGTGTCGCCCGGGATGACGGTCTATCTCAATGGCCTCCAAAAAGCAGGTATAATCGTACCTTGGAAAGTGAAATGTAGCTTCAAATGCTTTCTCATACCCAAGTCCTCTGGGGGTGCGCGTCTGATATATGATTTATCCCCATGGACAAAATTTTACGTCACCCCAAAGTTTTCATTATTAGGTCCGGGTCGGGCAATCGCGGAAATTCCTCCGAACGCCTTCTTAGCAAAATTAGACCTGACTAGTGCTTTCTATCAACTGCAAATCCATGTACAACACTGGAAATTTTACGGAATCAAGTATGGTAATAGCACTTATGCGTTCACTCGGCTCCCTATGGGGCACTCTCTCTCCCCTGCCATATTGCAGCGATGGGCGGAAGATTGTACAAATATCGTGAGCAAACATTTTCAGGTCAACATCATATGTTATTTAGACGACTGGCTCATCTACGCGCAACATAGATTTTGCCCCTTCACAATCATCAATTACCTAGACAAAGAATTCGGGGTACAAATTAATATGTCTAAAAGCATTACAACATTAACTAAATCCTTGAAATACCTAGGGGTAATCATCGATACGGAAGACAACACTGTGCAATTGACTAGCAGTGCGCGGAAAAGAATTTACAGTGTAATACCTTTAATTCCCCGTTTACGTGCAGTGGACATACCCAAAGCAGCAGGCTATTTGGCCTGGGTTTGTTGGATACTAAGATTACCAACCTTCCTCATCAACCATGTGTTTAGACGTGACATTACTTGGTGGAACGAGTTGCAAACGAGCGAAATATTTAATAGAAAAGTGGCCCTACCACGGGCAACAGAAGACATCACCATTTACACCGATGCAACACTTGCCCAAGGAGGAGTGGTGATCGAAGAATGGAACATCTCCCAATCCTTTCCCATCCCTGAGCTTTCATCTATCAACGCGTGTGAGGCATATGCCGCCTTAAAGGGTCTCGAAATGACTTTTGATTTACTAAGAGAGTTTAGACTGTTTAACATATGCATAAATATGAAGGTGGACAACTCCACCGCTGTGTATTCATTGCAAAAAGGACGTGGTATTATTTTCGCTCTAAATCCTATTCTCATAAACATGTATATGTCTTTGTTAATAAAGGAAAATCAGTCACATGCAGTGACCTGGTCACTGATTCCAACGCACGCCAATCTGGCCGATGCGCCCTCACGGGCCGTGCCTCCTACACCCTAAATATGCGGAATCGCGCCATCTTGACGGCTTTCGTATATAAGGGCGGACGCGCGGCCATTCGAGGTCGGTCCAGATAAATAGAAAATTGGCAAAACAAGCGAAAGAATCAGTGGCCAGCAGCAGTTAACACATGCCTAGTACAAGATCAAAAGGCCCCCGTTCGGAAGACCTGTTCGAAGATCAGGATCAAGTGCTGATCAGGGAAAGAGAACTTGAAATTCTTTCAGAAGAAGAAACAGAAATTATGGCAAACACCAGCCACCTGGAAGAAAAGATTCAGACCCTATCAAGTCAAATCACCATCCTGACCCAGACTATGGCCACATTGCAGCAAGCCATACCAGCCTCGCAGCAACAAATTACCGCGCCAACTTTCGCAGCACTTCGACCCACGACCGCACCGGGACTGGACACACCTAGCAACCAAGAGGTACTCCAGCTTCTCACCCTGCTCAAACAGAATATCACGTCTATCCGCTTAAAACCCAGAGACGTGCATGAAATTGAGTTCGTCTTGCACGTGGGAGCGGAATATGAGCAGCTGTCTGAAGTGCTCCAAAACATTATTTACAACAGGGCCAGGCTCCTGTTAACAGTGGCAACGTACGGATGGCCGGAAGCCCTTCGTCTAACACCTCCGGTTCCGGCCGAAATCCTAAGGTTACCGCCGGGTTTCCAACCCCAACAACCAGCGCAGAGACAGCTCCAACCGGCACCACCAGAGACGCAGCCCTTTCGACGCAACCCCAAAATTTCAGAGTTTAAGAGGACCCCTCGGTAGCTTAAGTGGCTAAAGCACTCGACCGGATATTGAGGGATCTGGGTTCGAGTCCCAGTCAAGGCGAATGATTTTTACGCTCTGAAATTGTTGCATTGAAATGCACATTAGCGGATGACTCCGTTAAAAGTTACTGTTGCGGCATCTCCCGCAGTTTCTTTGGAATTTATTCTGGGTTTTATTTTGTTTATTTGATGAAAATGAACAACAATACACACCATGCAAACATTTTTGTTTGACTCGTGTCGAGTGAGATTTTCACCTAGAACCCAAAGGGGGGGGGGTATTGGCACTTTTCATGGAAAAATGTGAAAAATTAAAATTTCTAAAAATGAAATAAATGCCTTCTATACACCTCAAACATTCACTCTATAATGGAAGATTGTTGTTTTTCGCAATATTTTTGGAAATTTGGGCTCGTTTACTAACATTAA
The DNA here is from genome assembly GCF_022747635.1 of Hetaerina americana. Classification (NCBI taxonomy): domain Eukaryota; kingdom Metazoa; phylum Arthropoda; class Insecta; order Odonata; family Calopterygidae; genus Hetaerina; species Hetaerina americana. The sequence goes on from NW_027287338.1 coordinate 32,911, forward strand.
CACTTGCGCTGAGGCATCTTTTATGCTCATTTCTTGTCTTTAATGATTTATTCTGGGTTTTATTTTGTTTATTTGATGAAAATGAACAACAATTCACACCATGGAAACCTTTTGTTTGATTCGTGTCGAGTGAGATTTTCACCTAGAACCCAAAGGGGTTCTAGGTGAAAGGTATTGGCACTTTTCATGGAAAAATGTGAAAAATTAAAATTTCTACAAATGAAATAAATGCCTTCTATACACCTCAAACATTCACTCTATAATGGAAGATTGTTGTTTTTCGCAATATTTTTGGAAATTTGGGCTCTTTTACTAACATTAACACTTGCGCTGAGGAATCTTTTATGCTCATTTCTTGTCTTTAATGATTAATTCTGGGTTTTATTTTGTTTATTTGATGAAAATGAACAACAATACACACCATGGAAACATTTTTGTTTGATTCGTGTCGAGTGAGAATTTCACCTAGAACCCAAAGGGGGGGTATTGGCACTTTTCATGGAAAAATGTGAAAAATTAAAATTTCTAAAAATGAAATAAATGCCTTCTATACACCTCAAATATTCACTCTTTAATGGAAGATTGTTGTTTTTCGCAATATTTTTGGAAATTTGGGCTCTTTTACTAACATTAACACCTGCGCTGAGGCATCTTTTATTCTCATTTCTTGTCTTTAATGATTTATTCTGGGTTTTATTTTGTTTATTTGATGAAAATGAACAACAATACACACCAGGGAAACATTCTTGTTTGATTCGTGTCGAGTGAGATTTTCACCTAGAACCCAAAGGGGGGGGTATTGGCACTTTTCATGGAAAAATGTGAAAAATTAAAATTTCTAAAAATGAAATAAATGCCTTCTATACACCTCAAACATTCACTCTATAATGGAAGATTGTTGTTTTTCGCATTTTTTTTTTAAATTTGGGATCTTTTACTAACATTAACACTTGCGCTTAGGCATCTTTTATGCTGATTTCTTGTCTTTAATGATTTATTCTGGGTTTTATTTTTTTATTTGATGGAAATGAACAACAATACACACCTAGGAAACATTTTTGTTTGATTCGAGTCGAGTGAGATTTTCACCTAGAACCCGAAGGGGGGGTATTGTCACTTTTCATGGAAAAATGTGAAAAATTAAAATTTCTAAAAATGAAATAAATGCCTTCTATACACCTCAAACATTCACTCTATAATGGAGGATTGTTGTTTTTCGCAATATTTTTGGAAATTTGGGCTCTTTTACTAACATTAACACTTCCGCTGAGGCATCTTTTATGCTCATTTCTTGTCTTTAATGATTTATTCTGGGTTTTATTTTGTTTATTTGATGAAAATGAACAACAATACATACCATGGAAACTTTTTGTTTGATTCGTGTCGAGTGAGATTTTCACCTAGAACCCAAAGGGGGGGGCATTGGTATTGGCACTTTCCATGGAAAAATGTGAAAAATTAAAATTTCTAAAAATGAAATAAATGCTTTCTATACACCTCAAACATTCACTCTATAATGGAAGTTTGTTGTTTTTCGCGATATTTTTGGAAATTTGGGCTCTTTTACTAACATTAACACTTGCGCTGAGGCATCTTTTATGCTCATTTCTTGTCTTTAATGATTTATTCTGGGTTTTATTTTGTTTATTTGATGAAAATGAACAACCATACACACCATGGAAACATTTTTGTTTGATTCGTGTCGAGAGAGATTTTCACCTAGAACCCAAATGGGGGGGGTATTGGCACTTTTCATGGAAAAATGTGAAAATTAAAATTTCTAAAAATGAAATAAATTCCTTCTATACACCTCAAACATTCACTCTATAATGGAAGATTGTTGTTTTTCGCATTATTTTTTGAAATTTGGGCTCTTTTACTAACATTAACACTTGCGCTTAGGCATCTTTTATGCTGATTTCTTGTCTTTAATGATTTATTCTGGGTTTTATTTTGTTTATTTGATGAAAATGAACAACAATACACATCATGGAAACATTTTTGTTTGATATGAGTCGAGTGAGATTTTCACCTAGAACCCAAAGGGGGGGTATTGGCACTTTTCATGGAAAAATGTGAAAAATTAAAATTTCTAAAAATGAAATAAATGCCTTCTATACACCTCAAACATTCACTCTATAATGGAAGATTGTTGTTTTTCGCAATATTTTTGGAAATTTGGCCTCTTTTACTAACATTAACACCTGCGCTGAGGCATCTTTTATGCTCATTTCTTGTCTTTAATGATTTATTCTGGGTTTTATTTTGTTTATTTGATGAAAATGAACAACAATACACACCATGGAAACATTTTTGTTTCATTCGTGTCGAGAGAGATTTTCACCTAGAACCCAAATGGGGGGGGTATTGGCACTTTTCATGGAAAAATGTGAAAATTAAAATTTCTAAAAATGAAATAAATGCCTTTTATACACCTCAAACTTTCACTCTATAATGGAAGATTGTTGTTTTTCGCAATATTTTTGGAAATTTGGGCTCATTTACTAACATTGAAACTTGCGCTGAGGCATCTTTTATGCTCATTTCTTGTCTCTAATGATTTATTCTGGGTTTTATTTTGTTTATATGATGAAAATGAACAACAATACACACCATGGAAACATTTTTGTTTGATTCGTGTCGAGTGAGATTTTCACCTAGAACCCAAAGGGGGGGGTATTGGCACTTTTCATGGAAAAATGTGAAAAATTAAAATTTCTAAAAATGAAATAAATGCCTTCTATACACCTCAAACATTCACTCTATAATGGAAGATTGTGGTTTTTCGCAATATTATTGGATTTTTGGGCTCTTTTACTAACATTAACACTTGCGCTGAGGCATCTTTTATGCTCATTTCTTGTCTTTAATGATTTATTCTGGGTTTTATTTTGTTTATTTGATGAAAATGAACAACAATACACACCATGGAAACATTTTTGTTTGATTTGTGTCAAGTGAGATTTTCACCTAGAACCCAAAGGGGGGGTATTAGCACTTTTCATGGAAAAATGTGAAAAATTAAAATTTCTAAAAATGAAATAAATGCCTTCTATACACCTCAAACATTCACTCTATAATGGAAGATTGTTGTTTTTCGCAATATTTATGGAAATTTGGGCTCTTTTACTAACATTAACACTTGCGCTGAGGCATATTTTATGCTCATTTCTTGTCTTTAATGATTTATTCTGGGCAACAATTTCAGAGCGTAAAAATCATTCGCCTTGACTGGGACTCGAACCCAGATCCCTCAATATCCGGTCGAGTGCTTTAGCCACTTAAGCTCCCGAGGCGTCCTCTTAAACTCTGAAATTTTGGGGCTTTTAATGGAACTAGATGTTATGACGAAATACCGTACATACAATGTCACATGTAGTCTTAGTCGTGCGCGTGAATACATGTGACATTGTATGTACGGTATTTCGTCATAACATCTAGTTCCTTTAAAAGCCCCAAAATTTCAGAGTTTAAGAGGACCCCTCGGTAGCTTAAGTGGCTAAAGCACTCGACCGGATATTGAGGGATCTGGGTTCGAGTCCCAGTCAAGGCGAATGATTTTTACGCTCTGAAATTGTTGCATTGAAATGCACATTAGCGGATGACTCCGTTAAAAGTTACTGTTGCGGCATCTTCCGCAGTTTCTTTGGAATTTATTCTGGGTTTTATTTTGTTTATTTGATGAAAATGAACAACAATACACACCCTGCAAACATTTTTGTTTGAATCGTGTCGAGTGAGATTCTCACCTAGAACCCAAAGGGGGGTATTGGCACTTTTCATGGAAAAATGTGAAAAATTAAAATTTCTAAAAATGAAATAAATGCCTTCTATACACCTCAAACATTCACTCTATAATGGAAGATTGTTGTTTTTCGCATTTTTTTTTGAAATTTCGGCTCTTTTACTAACATTAACACTTGCGCTTAGGCATCTTTTATGCTGATTTCTTGTCTTTAATGATTTATTCTGGGTTTTATTTTTTTATTTGATGAAAATGAACAACAATACACACCATGGAAACATTTTTGTTTGATTCGAGTCGAGTGAGATTTTCACCTAGAACCCAAAGGGGGGGGTATTGGCACTTTTCATGGAAAAATGTGAAAAATTAAAATTTCTAAAAATGAAATAAATGCCTTCTATACACCTCAAACATTCACTCTATAATGGAGGATTGTTGTTTTTCGCAATATTTTTGGAAATTTGGGCTCTTTTACTAACATTAACACTTCCGCTGAGGCATCTTTTATGCTCATTTCTTGTCTTTAATGATTTATTCTGGGTTTTATTTTGTTTATTTGATGAAAATGAACAACAATACACACCATGGAAACATTTTTGTTTGATTCGTGTCGAGTGAGATTTTCACCTAGAACCCAAGGCGGGGGTATTGGCACTTTCCATGGAAAAATGTGAAAAATTAAAATTTCAAAAAAAGAATTAAATGCCTTCTATACACCTCAAACATTCACTCTATAATGGAAGATTGTTGTTTTTCGCGATATTTTGGGAAATTTGTGCTCTTTTACTAACATTAACACCTGCGCTGAGGCATCTTTTATGCTCATTTCTTGTCTTTAATGATTTATTCTGGGTTTTATTTTGTTTATTTGATGAAAATGAACAACAATACACACCATGGAAAAATGTGGAAAATTAAAATTTCTAAAAATGAAATAAATGCCTTCTATACACCTCAAACATTCACTCTATAAAGGAAGTTTGTTGTTTTTCGCGATATTTTTGGAAATTTGGGCTCTTTTACTAACATTAACACTTGCGCTGAGGCATCTTTTATGCTCATTTCTTGTCTTTAATGATTTATTCTGGGTTTTATTTTGTTTATTTGATGAAAATGAACAACAATACATACCATGAAAACATTTTTTTTTATTCGTGTCGAGTGAGATTTTCACCTAGAACCCAAAGGGGGGTATTGGCACTTTTCATGGAAAAATGTGAAAAATTAAAATTTCTAAAAATGAAATAAATGCCTTCTATATACCTCAAACATTCACTCTATAATGGAAGATTGTTGTTTTTCGCAATATTTTTGGAAATTTGGGCTCTTTTATTAACATTAACACCTGCGCTGAGGCATCTTTTATGCTCATTTCTTGTCTTTAATGATTTATTCTGGGTTTTATTTTGTTTATTTGATGAAAATGAACAACAATACACACCATGGAAACATTTTTGTTTGATTCGTATCGAGAGAGATTTTCACCTAGAACCCAAATGGGGCACTTTTCATGGAAAAATGTGAAAATTAAAATTTCTAAAAATGAAATAAATGCCTTCTATACACCTCAAACATTCACTCTATAATGGAGGATTGTTGTTTTTCGCAATATTTTTGGAAATTTGGGCTCTTTTACTAACATTAACACTTCCGCTGAGGCATCTTTTATGCTCATTTCTTGTCTTTAATGATTTATTCTGGGTTTTATTTTGTTTATTTGATGAAAATGAACAACAATACACACCATGGAAACATTTTTGTTTGATTCGTGTCGAGTGAGATTTTCACCTAGAACCCAAAGCGGGGGTATTGGCACTTTTCATGGAAAAATGTGAAAAATTAAAATTTCTAAAAATGAAATAAATGCCTCTATACACCTCAAACATTCACTCTATAATGGAAGATTGTTGTTTTTCGCAATATTTTTGGAAATTTGGGCTCTTTTACTAACATTAACACTTCCGCTGAGGCATCTTTTATGCTCATTTCTTGTCTTTAATGATTTATTCTGGGTTTTACTTTGTTTATTTGATGAAAATGAACAACAATACACACCATGGAAACATTTTTGTTTGATTCGTGTCGAGTGAGAATTTCACCTAGTACCCAAAGGGGTATTGGAACTTTTCATGGAAAAATGTGAAAAATTAAAATTTCTAAAAATGAAATAAATGCCTTCTATACACCTCAAACATTCACTCTATAATGGAAGATTGTTGTTTTTCGCAATATTTTTGGAAATTTGGGCTCTTTTACTAACATTAATACTTGGGCTGAGGCATCTTTTATGCTCATTTCTTGTCTTTAATGATTTATTCTGGGTTTTATTTTGTTTATTTGATGAAAATGAACAACAATACACACCATGGAAACATTTTTGTATGATTTGTGTCGAGTGAGATTTTTACCTAGAACCCAAAGCGGGGCTATTGGCACTTTCCATGGAAAAATGTGAAAAATTAAAATTTCTAAAAATGAAATAAATGCCTTCTATACACCTCAAACATTCACTCTATAATGGAAGATTGTTGTTTTTCGCAATATTTTTGGAAATTTGGGCTCTTTTACTAACATTAACACTTGCGCTGAGGCATCTTTTATGCTCATTTCTTGTCTTTAATGAATTATTCTGGGTTTTATTTTGTTTATATGATGAAAATGAACAACAATACACACCATGGAAACATTTTTGTTTGATTCGTGTCGAGTGAGATTTTCACCTAGAACCCAAAGCGGGGGTATTGGCACTTTCCATGGAAAAATGTGAAAAATTAAAATTTCTAAAAATGAAATAAATGCCTTCTATACACCTCAAACATTCACTCTATAATGGAAGATTGTTGTTTTTCGCGATATTTTGGGAAATTTGTGCTCTTTTACTAACATTAACACTTGCAGTGAGGCATCTTTTAAGCTCATTTCTTGTCTTTAATGATTTATTCTGGGTTTTATTTTGTTTATTTGATGAAAATGAATAACAATACACACCATGGAAACATTTTTGTTTGATTTGTGTCGAGTGAGATGTTCACCTAGAACCCAAAGCGGGGCTATTGGCACTTTCCATGGAAAAATGTGAAAAATTAAAATTTCTATAAATGAAATAAATGCCTTCTATACACGTCAAACATTGACTCTATAATGGAAGATTGTTGTTTTTCGCAATATTTTTGGAAATTTGGCCTCTTTTACTAACATTTACACTTCCGCTGAGGCATCTTTTATGCTCATTTCTTGTCTCTAATGATTTATTCTGGGTTTTATTTTGTTTATTTGATGAAAATGAACAACAATACACACCTTTGATACATTTTTGTTTGATTTGTGTCGAGTGAGATTTTCACCTAGAACCCAAAGGGCGGGGTATTGGCACTTTTCATGGAAAAATGTAAAAAATTACATTTTCTAAAAATGAAATAAATGCCTTCTAAACACACACATTGTCTTACAGGATACATTCTGGGTTTTATTTTGTTTATTTGATGAAAATGAACAACAATATACACCTTGGATACATTTTTGTTTGATTTGTGTCGAGTGAGATTTTCACCTAGAACCCAAAGGGGTATTGGCACTTTTCATGGAAAAATGTAAAAAATTAAATTTTCTAAAAATGAAATAAATGCCTTCTAAACACCTCAAACATTCACTCTAAAAAAGAAGATTGTTGTTTTTCGCAATATTTTTAGAAATTTGGGCTCTTTTAGTAACATTAACACATGCGCTGAAGCAACTTTTATGCTCATTTCTTGTCTTTCAGGATTAATTCTGGGTTTTATTTTGTTTATTTGATGAAAATGAACAACAATACACACCTTGGATACATTTTTGTTTGATTTGTGTCGAGTGAGATTTTCACCTTGAACCCAAAGGGGGGGGTATTGGCACTTTTCATGGAAAAATGTGAAAAATTAAATTTTCTAAAAATGAAATAAATGCCTTCTAAACACCTCAAACATTCACTCTAAAACAGAAGATTGTTGTTTTTCGCAATATTTTTAGAAATTTGGGCTCTTTTAGTAACATTAATACCAGGGCTGAAGCATCTTTTATCATCATTTATTGTCTTTCAGGATTCATTCTGAGTTTTATTTTGTTTATTTGATGAAAATGAACAACAATACACACCTTGGATACATTTTTGTTTGATTTGTGTCGAGTGAGATTTTCACCTAGAACCCAAAGGGCGGGGTATTGGCACTTTTCATGGAAAAATGTAAAAAATTACATTTTCTAAAAATGAAATAAATGCCTTCTAAACACACACATTGTCTTACAGGATACATTCTGGGTTTTATTTTGTTTATTTGATGAAAATGAACAACAATACACACCTTGGATACATTTTTGTTTGATTTGTGTCGAGTGAGATATTCACCTTGAACCCAAAGGGGGGGGTATTGGCACTTTTCATGGAAAAATGTGAAAAATTAAATTTTCTAAAAATGAAATAAATGCCTTCTAAACACCTCAAACATTCACTCTAAAACAGAAGATTGTTGTTTTTCGCAATATTTTTAGAAATTTGGGCTCTTTTAGTAACATAAACACTTGCGCTGAAGCATCTTTTATGCTCATTTCTTGTCTTTCAGGATTAATTCTGGGTTTTATTTTGTTTATTTGATGAAAATGAACAACAATACACACCTTGGATACATTTTTGTTTGATTTGTGTCGAGTGAGATTTTCACCTAGAACCCAAGGGGTATTGGCACTTTTCATGGAAAAATGTAAAAAATTAATTTTTCTAAAAATGAAATAAATGCCTTCTAAACACCTCAAACATTCACTCTAAATAAGAAGATTGTTGTTTTTCGCAATATTTTTAGAAATTTGGCTCTTTTAGTAACATTAACACATGCGCTGAAGCAACTTTTATGCTCATTTCTTGTCTTTCAGGATTAATTCTGGGTTTTATTTTGTTTATTTGATGAAAATGAACAACAATACACACCTTGGATACATTTTTGTTTGATTTGTGTCGAGTGAGATTTTCACCTTGAACCCAAAGGGGGGGGTATTGGCACTTTTCATGGAAAAATGTGAAAAATTAAATTTTCTAAAAATGAAATAAATGCCTTCTAAACACCTCAAACATTCACTCTAAAAGGGAAGATTGTTGTTTTACGCAATATTTTTAGAAATTTGGCCTCTTTTAGTAACATTAACACCTGAGCTGAAGCATCTTTTATGATCATTTATTGTCTTACAGGATACATTCTGGGTGTTATTTTGTTTATTTGATGAAAATGAACAACAATACACACTTTGGATACATATTTGTTTGATTTGTGTCAGGTGAGATTTTCACCTAGAACCCAAAGGGTGAATTGGCACTTTTCATGGAAAAATGTTAAAAATTAAATTTTCTAAAAATGAAATAAATGCCTTCTAAACACCTCAAACATTCATCCTAAAACAGAAGATTGTTTATTTTCGCAATATTTTTAGAAATTTGGGCTCTTTTAGTAACATTAACACCTGCGCTGAAGCATCATTTATGATCATTTATTGTCTTTCAGGATTAATTCTGGGTTTTATTTTAGTTATTTGATGAAAATGAACAACAATACACACCTTGGATACATTTTTGTTTGATTTGTGTCGAGTGAGATTTTCACCTAGGACCCAAAGGGGGGGGTATTGGAACTTTTCATGGAAAAATGTAAAAAATTAAATTTTGTAAAAATAAAATAAATGCCTTCTAAACACCTCAAACATTCACTCTAAAACAGAAGATTGTTGTTTTTCGCAATATTTTTAGAAATTTGGGCACTTTTAGTAACATTAACACATGCGCTGAAGCAACTTTTATGCTCATTTCTTGTCTTTCAGGATTAATTCTGGGTTTTATTTTGTTTATTTGATGAAAATGAACAACAATACACACCATGGAAACATTTCTGTTTGATTTGTGTAGAGTGAGATTTTCACCTAGAACCCAAAGGGGGGGGTATTGGCACTTTTTATGGAAAAATGTGAAAAATTAAATTTTCTAAAAATGAAATAAATGCCTTCTAAACACCTCAAACATTCACTCTAAAACAGAAGATTGTTGTTTTTCGCAATATTTTTAGAAATTTGGGCTCTTTTAGTAACATTAATACCTGGGCTGAAGCATCTTTTATGATCATTTATTGTCTTTTAGGATTCATTCTGGGTTTTATTTTGTTTATTTGATGAAAATGAACAACAATACACACCTTGGATACATTTTTGTTTGATTTGTGTCGAGTGAGATTTTCACCTAGAACCCAAAGGGTATTGGCACTTTTCATGGAAAAATGTAAAAAATTACATTTTCTAAAAATGAAATAAATGCCTTCTAAACACCTCAAACATTCACTCTAAAAGGGAAGATTGTTGTTTTTCGCAATATTTTTAGAAATTTGGGCTCTTTTAGTAACATTAACACCTGGGCTGAAGCATCTTTTATGATCAATTGTTGTCCTACAGGATACATTCTGGGTTTTATTTTGTTTATTTGATGTAAATGAACAACAATACACACCTTGGATACATTTTTGTTTGATTTGTGTCGAGTGAGATTTTCACCTAGAACCCAAAGGGGGGGGGTATTAGCAATTTTCATGGAAAAATGTAAAAAATTACATTTTCTAAAAATGAAATAAATGCCTTCTAAACACCTCAAACATTCACTCTAAAACAGAAGATTGTTGTTTTTCGCAATATTTTTAGAAATTTGGGCTCTTTTAGTAACATTAAAACCAGGGCTGTAGCATCTTTTATGATCATTTATTGTCTTTCAGGATTAATTCTGGGTTTTATTTTGTTTATTTGATGAAAATGAACAACAATACACACCTTGGATACATTTTTGTTTGATTTGTGTCGAGTGAGATTTTCACCTAGAACCCAAAGGGCGGGGTATTGGCACTTTTCATGGAAAAATGTAAAAATTACATTTTCTAAAAATGAAATAAATGCCTTCTAAACACACACATTGTCTTACAGGATACATTCTGGGTTTTATTTTGTTTATTTGATGAAAATGAACAACAATATACACCTTGGATACATTTTTGTTTGATTTGTGTCGAGTGAGATTTTCACCTAGAACCCAAAGGGGTATTGGCACTTTTCATGGAAAAATGTAAAAAATTAAATTTTCTAAAAATGAAATAAATGCCTTCTAAACACCTCAAACATTCACTCTAAAAAAGAAGATTGTTGTTTTTCGCAATATTTTTAGAAATTTGGGCTCTTTTAGTAACATTAACACATGCGCTGAAGCAACTTTTATGCTCATTTCTTGTCTTTCAGGATTAATTCTGGGGGTTATTTTGTTTATTTGATGAAAATGAACAACAATACACACCTTGGATACATTTTTGTTTGATTTGTTTCGAGTGAGATTTTCACCTAGAACCCAAATGGGGGGGGTATTGGCACTTTTCATGGAAAAATGTGAAAAATTAAATTTTCTAAAAATGAAATAAATGCCTTCTAAACACCTCAAACATTCACTCTAAAACAGAAGATTGTTGTTTTTCGCAATATTTTTAGAAATTTGGGCTCTATTAGTAACATTAATACCTGGGCTGAAGCATCTTTTATGATCATTTATTGTCTTTCAGGATTAATTCTGGGTTTTATTTTGTTTATTTGATGAAAATGAACAACAATACACACCATGGAGACATTTTTGTTTGATTTGTGTCGAGTGAGATTTTCCCCTAGAACCCAAAGGAGAGTGTATTGGCACTTTTCATGGAAAAATGTGAAAAATTAAATTTTCTAAAAATGAAATAAATGCCTTCTAAACACCTCAAACATTCACTCTAAAACAGAAGATTGTTGTTTTTCGCAATATTTTTAGAAATTTGGGCTCTTTTAGTAACATTAACACCTGGGCTGAAGCATCTTTTATGATCAATTGTTGTCCTACAGGATACATTCTGGGTTTTATTTTGTTTATTTGATGTAAATGAACAACAATACACACCTTGGATACATTTTTGTTTGATTTGTGTCGAGTGAGATTTTCACCTAGAACCCAAAGGGGGGGGGTATTAGCAATTTTCATGGAAAAATGTAAAAAATTACATTTTCTAAAAATGAAATAAATGCCTTCTAAACACCTCAAACATTCACTCTAAAACAGAAGATTGTTGTTTTTCGCAATATTTTTAGAAATTTGGGCTCTTTTAGTAACATTAAAACCAGGGCTGTAGCATCTTTTATGATCATTTATTGTCTTTCAGGATTCATTCTGGGTTTTATTTTGTTTATTTGATGAAAATGAACAACAATACACACCTTGGATACATTTTTGTTTGATTTGTGTCGAGTGAGATTTTCACCTAGAACCCAAAGGGCGGGGTATTGGCACTTTTCATGGAAAAATGTAAAAATTACATTTTCTAAAAATGAAATAAATGCCTTCTAAACACACACATTGTCTTACAGGATACATTCTGGGTTTTATTTTGTTTATTTGATGAAAATGAACAACAATATACACCTTGGATACATTTTTGTTTGATTTGTGTCGAGTGAGATTTTCACCTAGAACCCAAAGGGGTATTGGCACTTTTCATGGAAAAATGTAAAAAATTAAATTTTCTAAAAATGAAATAAATGCCTTCTAAACACCTCAAACATTCACTCTAAAAAAGAAGATTGTTGTTTTTCGCAATATTTTTAGAAATTTGGGCTCTTTTAGTAACATTAACACATGCGCTGAAGCAACTTTTATGCTCATTTCTTGTCTTTCAGGATTAATTCTGGGTTTTATTTTGTTTATTTGATGAAAATGAACAACAATACACACCTTGGATACATTTTTGTTTGATTTGTGTCGAGTGAGATTTTCACCTTGAACCCAAAGGGGGGGGTATTGGCACTTTTCATGGAAAAATGTGAAAAATTAAATTTTCTAAAAATGAAATAAATGCCTTCTAAACACCTCAAACATTCACTCTAAAACAGAAGATTGTTGTTTTTCGCAATATTTTTAGAAATTTGGGCTCTTTTAGTAACATTAATACCAGGGCTGAAGCATCTTTTATCATCATTTATTGTCTTTCAGGATTCATTCTGAGTTTTATTTTGTTTATTTGATGAAAATGAACAACAATACACACCTTGGATACAGTTTTGTTTGATTTGTGTCGAGTGAGATTTTCACCTAGAACCCAAAGGGGGGGGTATTGGCACTTTTCATGGAAAAATGTGAAAAATTAAATTTTCTGAAAATAAAATAAATGCCTTCTAAACACACACATTGTCTTACAGGATACATTCTGGGTTTTATTTTGTTTATTTGATGAAAATGAACAACAATACACACCTTGGATACATTTTTGTTTGATTTGTGTCGAGTGAGATATTCACCTTGAACCCAAAGGGGGGGGTATTGGCACTTTTCATGGAAAAATGTGAAAAATTAAATTTTCTAAAAATGAAATAAATGCCTTCTAAACACCTCAAACATTCACTCTAAAACAGAAGATTGTTGTTTTTCGCAATATTTTTAGAAATTTGGGCTCTTTTAGTAACATAAACACTTGCGCTGAAGCATCTTTTATGCTCATTTCTTGTCTTTCAGGATTAATTCTGGGTTTTATTTTGTTTATTTGATGAAAATGAACAACAATACACACCTTGGATACATTTTTGTTTGATTTGTGTCGAGTGAGATTTTCACCTAGAACCCAAAGGGGTATTGGCACTTTTCATGGAAAAATGTAAAAAATTAAATTTTCTAAAAATGAAATAAATGCCTTCTAAACACCTCAAACATTCACTCTAAAAAAGAAGATTGTTGTTTTTCGCAATATTTTTAGAAATTTGGCTCTTTTAGTAACATTAACACATGCGCTGAAGCAACTTTTATGCTCATTTCTTGTCTTTCAGGATTAATTCTGGGTTTTATTTTGTTTATTTGATGAAAATGAACAACAATACACACCTTGGATACATTTTTGTTTGATTTGTGTCGAGTGAGATTTTCACCTTGAACCCAAAGGGGGGGGTATTGGCACTTTTCATGGAAAAATGTGAAAAATTAAATTTCTAAAAATGAAATAAATGCCTTCTAAACACCTCAAACATTCACTCTAAAAGGGAAGATTGTTGTTTTACGCAATATTTTTAGAAATTTGGCCTCTTTTAGTAACATTAACACCTGGGCTGAAGCATCTTTTATGATCATTTATTGTCTTACAGGATACATTCTGGGTGTTATTTTGTTTATTTGATGAAAATGAACAACAATACACACTTTGGATACATATTTGTTTGATTTGTGTCAGGTGAGATTTTCACCTAGAACCCAAAGGGTGAATTGGCACTTTTCATGGAAAAATGTTAAAAATTAAATTTTCTAAAAATGAAATAAATGCCTTCTAAACACCTCAAACATTCACTCTAAAACAGAAGATTGTTGTTTTTCGCAATATTTTTAGAAATTTGGGCACTTTTAGTAACATTAACACATGCGCTGAAGCAACTTTTATGCTCATTTCTTGTCTTTCAGGATTAATTCTGGGTTTTATTTTGTTTATTTGATGAAAATGAACAACAATACACACCATGGAAACATTTCTGTTTGATTTGTGTAGAGTGAGATTTTCACCTAGAACCCAAAGGGGGGGGTATTGGCACTTTTTATGGAAAAATGTGAAAAATTAAATTTTCTAAAAATGAAATAAATGCCTTCTAAACACCTCAAACATTCACTCTAAAACAGAAGATTGTTGTTTTTCGCAATATTTTTAGAAATTTGGGCTCTTTTAGTAACATTAATACCTGGGCTGAAGCATCTTTTATGATCATTTATTGTCTTTCAGGATTCATTCTGGGTTTTATTTTGTTTATTTGATGAAAATGAACAACAATACACACCTTGGATACATTTTTGTTTGATTTGTGTCGAGTGAGATTTTCACCTAGAACCCAAAGGGTATTGGCACTTTTCATGGAAAAATGTAAAAAATTACATTTTCTAAAAATATAATAAATGCCTTCTAAACACCTCAAACATTCACTCTAAAAGGGAAGATTGTTGTTTTTCGCAATATTTTTAGAAATTTGGGCTCTTTTAGTAACATTAACACCTGGGCTGAAGCATCTTTTATGATCAATTGTTGTCCTACAGGATACATTCTGGGTTTTATTTTGTTTATTTGATGTAAATGAACAACAATACACACCTTGGATACATTTTTGTTTGATTTGTGTCGAGTGAGATTTTCACCTAGAACCCAAAGGGGGGGGTATTAGCAATTTTCATGGAAAAATGTAAAAAATTACATTTTCTAAAAATAAAATAAATGCCTTCTAAACACCTCAAACATTCACTCTAAAACAGAAGATTGTTGTTTTTCGCAATATTTTTAGAAATTTGGGCTCTTTTAGTAACATTAAAACCAGGGCTGTAGCATCTTTTATGATCATTTATTGTCTTTCAGGATTCATTCTGGGTTTTATTTTGTTTATTTGATGAAAATGAACAACAATACACACCTTGGATACATTTTTGTTTGATTTGTGTCGAGTGAGATTTTCACCTAGAACCCAAAGGGCGGGGTATTGGCACTTTTCATGGAAAAATGTAAAAATTACATTTTCTAAAAATGAAATAAATGCCTTCTAAACACACACATTGTCTTACAGGATACATTCTGGGTTTTATTTTGTTTCTTTGATGAAAATGAACAACAATATACACCTTGGATACATTTTTGTTTGATTTGTGTCGAGTGAGATTTTCACCTAGAACCCAAAGGGGTATTGGCACTTTTCATGGAAAAATGTAAAAAATTAAATTTTCTAAAAATGAAATAAATGCCTTCTAAACACCTCAAACATTCACTCTAAAAAAGAAGATTGTTGTTTTTCGCAATATTTTTAGAATTTTGGGCTCTTTTAGTAACATTAACACCTAGGCTTAAGCATCTTTTATGCTCATTTCTTGTCTTTCAGGATTCATTCCTGGTTTTATTTTGTTTATTTGATGAAAATGAACAACAATACAGACCTTGGATACATTTTTGTTTGATTTGTGTCGAGTGAGATTTTCACCTAGTACCCAAAGGGGGGGGTATTGGCACTTTTCATGGAAAAATGTAAAAAATTACATTTTCTAAAAATGAAATAAATGCCTTCTAAACACCTCAAACATTCACTCTAAAACAGAAGATTGTTGTTTTTCGCAATATTTTTAGAAATTTGGGCTCTTTTAGTATGATTAACACCTGGGCTGAAGCATCTTTTATGATCATTTATTGTCTTTCAGGATACATTCTGGGTTTTATTTTGTTTATTTGATGAAAATGAACAACAATACACACCTTGGATACATTTTTGTTTGATTTGTGTCGAGTGAGATTTTCACCTTGAACCCAAAGGGGGGGGTATTGGCACTTTTCATGGAAAAATGTGAAAAATTAAATTTTCTAAAAATGAAATAAATGCCTTCTAAACACCTCAAACATTCACTCTAAAACAGAAGATTGTTGTTTTTCGCAATATTTTTAGAAATTTGGGCTCTTTTAGTAACATTAATACCAGGGCTGAAGCATCTTTTATCATCATTTATTGTCTTTCAGGATTCATTCTGAGTTTTATTTTGTTTATTTGATGAAAATGAACAACAATACACACCTTGGATACATTTTTGTTTGATTTGTGTCGAGTGAGATTTTCACCTAGAACCCAAAGGGGGGGGTATTGGCACTTTTCATGGAAAAATGTGAAAAATTAAATTTTCTGAAAATAAAATAAATGCCTTCTAAACACACACATTGTCTTACAGGATACATTCTGGGTTTTATTTTGTTTATTTGATGAAAATGAACAACAATACACACCTTGGATACATTTTTGTTTGATTTGTGTCGAGTGAGATATTCACCTTGAACCCAAAGGGGGGGGTATTGGCACTTTTCATGGAAAAATGTGAAAAATTAAATTTTCTAAAAATGAAATAAATGCCTTCTAAACACCTCAAACATTCACTCTAAAACAGAAGATTGTTGTTTTTCGCAATATTTTTAGAAATTTGGGCTCTTTTAGTAACATAAACACTTGCGCTGAAGCATCTTTTATGCTCATTTCTTGTCTTTCAGGATTAATTCTGGGTTTTATTTTGTTTATTTGATGAAAATGAACAACAATACACACCTTGGATACATTTTTGTTTGATTTGTGTCGAGTGAGATTTTCACCTAGAACCCAAAGGGGTATTGGCACTTTTCATGGAAAAATGTAAAAAATTCAATTTTCTAAAAATGAAATAAATGCCTTCTAAACACCTCAAACATTCACTCTAAAAAAGAAGATTGTTGTTTTTCGCAATATTTTTAGAAATTTGGCTCTTTTAGTAACATTAACACATGCGCTGAAGCAACTTTTATGCTCATTTCTTGTCTTTCAGGATTAATTCTGGGTTTTATTTTGTTTATTTGATGAAAATGAACAACAATACACACCTTGGATACATTTTTGTTTGATTTGTGTCGAGTGAGATTTTCACCTTGAACCCAAAGGGGGGGGTATTGGCACTTTTCATGGAAAAATGTGAAAAATTAAATTTTCTAAAAATGAAATAAATGCCTTCTAAACACCTCAAACATTCACTCTAAAAGGGAAGATTGTTGTTTTACGCAATATTTTTAGAAATTTGGCCTCTTTTAGTAACATTAACACCTGGGCTGAAGCATCTTTTATGATCATTTATTGTCTTACAGGATACATTCTGGGTGTTATTTTGTTTATTTGATGAAAATGAACAACAATACACACTTTGGATACATATTTGTTTGATTTGTGTCAGGTGAGATTTTCACCTAGAACCCAAAGGGTGAATTGGCACTTTTCATGGAAAAATGTTAAAAATTAAATTTTCTAAAAATGAAATAAATGCCTTCTAAACACCTCAAACATTCATCCTAAAACAGAAGATTGTTTTTTTTCGCAATATTTTTAGAAATTTGGGCTCTTTTAGTAATATTAACACCTGCGCTGAAGCATCATTTATGATCATTTATTGTCTTTCAGGATTAATTCTGGGTTTTATTTTGTTTATTTGATGAAAATGAACAACAATACACACCTTGGATACATTTTTGTTTGATTTGTGTCGAGTGAGATTTTCACCTAGGACCCAAAGGGGGGGGTATTGGAACTTTTCATGGAAAAATGTGAAAAATTAAATTTTGTAAAAATAAAATAAATGCCTTCTAAACACCTCAAACATTCACTCTAAAACAGAAGATTGTTGTTTTTCGCAATATTTTTAGAAATTTGGGCTCTTTTAGTAACATTAATACCTTGGCTGAAGCATCTTTTATGATCATTTATTGTCTTTCAGGATTCATTCTGGGTTTTATTTTGTTTATTTGATGAAAATGAACAACAATACACACCTTGGATACATTTTTGTTTGATTTGTGTCGAGTGAGATTTTCACCTAGAACCCAAAGGGTATTGGCACTTTTCATGGAAAAATGTAAAAAATTACATTTTCTAAAAATGAAATAAATGCCTTCTAAACACCTCAAACATTCACTCTAAAAGGGAAGATTGTGTTTTTTCGCAATATTTTTAGAAATTTGGGCTCTTTTAGTAACATTAACACCTGGGCTGAAGCATCTTTTATGATCAATTGTTGTCCTACAGGATACATTCTGGGTTTTATTTTGTTTATTTGATGTAAATGAACAACAATACACACCTTGGATACATTTTTGTTTGATTTGTGTCGAGTGAGATTTTCACCTAGAACCCAAAGGGGGGGGTATTAGCAATTTTCATGGAAAAATGTAAAAAATTACATTTTCTAAAAATGAAATAAATGCCTTCTAAACACCTCAAACATTCACTCTAAAACAGAAGATTGTTGTTTTTCGCAATATTTTTAGAAATTTGGGCTCTTTTAGTAACATTAAAACCAGGGCTGTAGCATCTTTTATGATCATTTATTGTCTTTCAGGATTCATTCTGGGTTTTATTTTGTTTATTTGATGAAAATGAACAACAATACACATCATGAAAACATTTTTGTTCGATTTGTGTCGAGTGAGATTTTCACCTAGAACCCAAAGGGGGGGGTATTGGCACTTTTCATGGAAAAATGTGAAAAATTAAATTTTCTAAAAATGAAATAAATGCCTTCTAAACACCTCAAACATTCACTCTAAAACAGAAGATTGTTGTTTTTCGCAATATTTTTAGAAATTTGGGCTCTTTTAGTAACATAAACACTTGCGCTGAAGCATCTTTTATGCTCATTTCTTGTCTTTCAGGATTAATTCTGGGTTTTATTTTGTTTATTTGATGAAAATGAACAACAATACACACCTTGGATACATTTTTGTTTGATTTGTGTCGAGTGAGATTTTCACCTAGAACCCAAAGGGGTATTGGCACTTTTCATGGAAAAATGTAAAAAATTCAATTTTCTAAAAATGAAATAAATGCCTTCTAAACACCTCAAACATTCACTCTAAAAAAGAAGATTGTTGTTTTTCGCAATATTTTTAGAAATTTGGCTCTTTTAGTAACATTAACACATGCGCTGAAGCAACTTTTATGCTCATTTCTTGTCTTTCAGGATTAATTCTGGGTTTTATTTTGTTTATTTGATGAAAATGAACAACAATACACACCTTGGATACATTTTTGTTTGATTTGTGTCGAGTGAGATTTTCACCTTGAACCCAAAGGGGGGGGTATTGGCACTTTTCATGGAAAAATGTGAAAAATTAAATTTTCTAAAAATGAAATAAATGCCTTCTAAACACCTCAAACATTCACTCTAAAAGGGAAGATTGTTGTTTTACGCAATATTTTTAGAAATTTGGCCTCTTTTAGTAACATTAACACCTGGGCTGAAGCATCTTTTATGATCATTTATTGTCTTACAGGATACATTCTGGGTGTTATTTTGTTTATTTGATGAAAATGAACAACAATACACACTTTGGATACATATTTGTTTGATTTGTGTCAGGTGAGATTTTCACCTAGAACCCAAAGGGTGAATTGGCACTTTTCATGGAAAAATGTTAAAAATTAAATTTTCTAAAAATGAAATAAATGCCTTCTAAACACCTCAAACATTCATCCTAAAACAGAAGATTGTTTTTTTTCGCAATATTTTTAGAAATTTGGGCTCTTTTAGTAATATTAACACCTGCGCTGAAGCATCATTTATGATCATTTATTGTCTTTCAGGATTAATTCTGGGTTTTATTTTGTTTATTTGATGAAAATGAACAACAATACACACCTTGGATACATTTTTGTTTGATTTGTGTCGAGTGAGATTTTCACCTAGGACCCAAAGGGGGGGGTATTGGAACTTTTCATGGAAAAATGTGAAAAATTAAATTTTGTAAAAATAAAATAAATGCCTTCTAAACACCTCAAACATTCACTCTAAAACAGAAGATTGTTGTTTTTCGCAATATTTTTAGAAATTTGGGCACTTTTAGTAACATTAACACATGCGCTGAAGCAACTTTTATGCTCATTTCTTGTCTTTCAGGATTAATTCTGGGTTTTATTTTGTTTATTTGATGAAAATGAACAACAATACACACCATGGAAACATTTCTGTTTGATTTGTGTAGAGTGAGATTTTCACCTAGAACCCAAAGGGGGGGGTATTGGCACTTTTTATGGAAAAATGTGAAAAATTAAATTTTCTAAAAATGAAATAAATGCCTTCTAAACACCTCAAACATTCACTCTAAAACAGAAGATTGTTGTTTTTCGCAATATTTTTAGAAATTTGGGCTCTTTTAGTAACATTAATACCTTGGCTGAAGCATCTTTTATGATCATTTATTGTCTTTCAGGATTCATTCTGGGTTTTATTTTGTTTATTTGATGAAAATGAACAACAATACACACCTTGGATACATTTTTGTTTGATTTGTGTCGAGTGAGATTTTCACCTAGAACCCAAAGGGTATTGGCACTTTTCATGGAAAAATGTTAAAAATTACATTTTCTAAAAATGAAATAAATGCCTTCTAAACACCTCAAACATTCACTCTAAAAGGGAAGATTGTGTTTTTTCGCAATATTTTTAGAAATTTGGGCTCTTTTAGTAACATTAACACCTGGGCTGAAGCATCTTTTATGATCAATTGTTGTCCTACAGGATACATTCTGGGTTTTATTTTGTTTATTTGATGTAAATGAACAACAATACACACCTTGGATACATTTTTGTTTGATTTGTGTCGAGTGAGATTTTCACCTAGAACCCAAAGGGGGGGGTATTAGCAATTTTCATGGAAAAATGTAAAAAATTACATTTTCTAAAAATGAAATAAATGCCTTCTAAACACCTCAAACATTCACTCTAAAACAGAAGATTGTTGTTTTTCGCAATATTTTTAGAAATTTGGGCTCTTTTAGTAACATTAAAACCAGGGCTGTAGCATCTTTTATGATCATTTATTGTCTTTCAGGATTCATTCTGGGTTTTATTTTGTTTATTTGATGAAAATGAACAACAATACACACCTTGGATACATTTTTGTTTGATTTGTGTCGAGTGAGATTTTCACCTAGAACCCAAAGGGCGGGGTATTGGCACTTTTCATGGAAAAATGTAAAAATTACATTTTCTAAAAATGAAATAAATGCCTTCTAAACACACACATTGTCTTACAGGATACATTCTGGGTTTTATTTTGTTTATTTGATGAAAATGAACAACAATATACACCTTGGATACATTTTTGTTTGATTTGTGTCGAGTGAGATTTTCACCTAGAACCCAAAGGGGTATTGGCACTTTTCATGGAAAAATGTAAAAAATTAAATTTTCTAAAAATGAAATAAATGCCTTCTAAACACCTCAAACATTCACTCTAAAAAAGAAGATTGTTGTTTTTCGCAATATTTTTAGAAATTTGGGCTCTTTTAGTAACATTAACACATGCGCTGAAGCAACTTTTATGCTCATTTCTTGTCTTTCAGGATTAATTCTGGGGGTTATTTTGTTTATTTGATGAAAATGAACAACAATACACACCTTGGATACATTTTTGTTTGATTTGTTTCGAGTGAGATTTTCACCTAGAACCCAAATGGGGGGGGTATTGGCACTTTTCATGGAAAAATGTGAAAAATTAAATTTTCTAAAAATGAAATAAATGCCTTCTAAACACCTCAAACATTCACTCTAAAACAGAAGATTGTTGTTTTTCGCAATATTTTTAGAAAATTGGGCTCTATTAGTAACATTAATACCTGGGCTGAAGCATCTTTTATGATCATTTATTGTCTTTCAGGATTAATTCTGGGTTTTATTTTGTTTATTTGATGAAAATGAACAACAATACACACCATGGAGACATTTTTGTTTGATTTGTGTCGAGTGAGATTTTCCCCTAGAACCCAAAGGAGAGTGTATTGGCACTTTTCATGGAAAAATGTGAAAAATTAAATTTTCTAAAAATGAAATAAATGCCTTCTAAACACCTCAAACATTCACTCTAAAACAGAAGATTGTTGTTTTTCGCAATATTTTTAGAAATTTGGGCTCTTTTAGTAACATTAATACCTGGGCTGAAGCATTTTTTATGATCATTTATTGTCTTTCAGGATTCATTCTGGGTTTTATTTTGTTTATTTGATGAAAATGAACAACAATACACACCTTGGATACATTTTTGTTTGATTTGTGTCGAGTGAGATTTTCACCTAGAACCCAAAGGGGGGGGTATTGGCACTTTTCATGGAAATATGTGAAAAATTAAATTTTCTGAAAATGAAATAAATGCCTTCTTAACACCTCAAACATTCAATCTAAAACAAAAGATTGTTGTTTTTCGCAATATTTTTAGAAATTTGGGCTCTTTTAGTAATATAAACACTTGCGCTGAAGCATCTTTTATGCTCATTTCTTGTCTTTCAGGATTAATTCTGGGTTTTATTTTGTTTATTTGATGAAATTGAACAACAATACACACCTTGGATACATTTTTGTTTGATTTGTGTCGAGTGAGATTTTCACCTAGAACCCAAAGGGGGGGGTATTGGCACTTTTCATGTAAAAATGTGAAAAATTAAATTTTCTAAAAATGAAATAAATGCCTTCTAAACACCTCAAACATTCACTCTAAAACAGAAGATTGTTGTTTTTCGCAATATTTTTAGAAATTTGGGCTCTCTTAGTAACATAAACACTTGCGCTGAAGCATCTTTTATGCTCATTTCTTGTCTTTCAGGATTAATTCTGGGTTTCAATTTGTTTATTTGATGAAAATGAACAACAATACACACCATGGAAACAATTTTGATTGATTTGTGTCAAGGGAGATTTTCACCTAGGACCCAAAGGGGGGGGTATTGGCACTTTTTATGGAAAAATGTAAAAAATTAAATTTTCTAAAAATGAAATAAATGCCTTCTAAACACCTCAAACATTCACTCTAAAACAGAAGATTGTTGTTTTTCGCAATATTTTTAGAAATTTGGGCTCTTTTAGTATGATTAACACCAGGGCTGAAGCATCTTTTATCATCATTTATTGTCTTTCAGGATACCTTCTTGGTTTAATTTTGTTTATTTGATGAAAATGAAATACAATACACACCTTGGATACATTTTTGTTTGATTTGTTTCGAGTGAGATTTTCACCTAGAACCCAAAGGGGGGGGTATTGGCACTTTTCATGGAGAAATGTGAAAAATTAAATTTTCTGAAAATGAAATAAATGCCTTCTTAACACCTCAAACATTCACTCTAAAACAGAAGATTGTTGTTTTTCGCAATATTTTTAGAATTTTGGGCTCTTTTAGTAACATTAACACCTAGGCTGAAGCATCTTTTATGCTCATTTCTTGTCTTTCAGGATTCATTCTGGGTTTTATTTTGTTTATTTGATGAAAATGAACAACAATACAGACCTTGGATACATTTTTGTTTGATTTGTGTCGAGTGAGATTTTCACCTAGAACCCAAAGGGGGGGGTATTGGCAATTTTCATGGAAAAATGTAAAAAATTACATTTTCTAAAAATGAAATAAATGCCTTCTAAACACCTCAAACATTCACTCTAAAAAAGAAGATTGTTGTTTTTCGCAATATTTTTAGAAATTTGGGCTCTTTTAGTAACATTAACACATGCGCTGAAGCAACTTTTATGCTCATTTCTTGTCTTTCAGGATTAATTCTGGGTTTTATTTTGTTTATTTGATGAAAATGAACAACAATACACACCTTGGATACATTTTTGTTTGATTTGTGTCGAGTGACATTTTCACCTAGAACCCAAAGGGGGGGGTATTGGCAATTTTCATGGAAAAATGTAAAAAATTACATTTTCTCAAAATGAAATAAATGCCTTCTAAACACCTCAAACATTCACTCTAAAACAGAAGATTGTTGTTTTTCGCAATATTTTTAGAAATTTGGGCTCTATTAGTAACATTAATACCTGGGCTGAAGCATCTTTTATGATCATTTATTGTCTTTCAGGATTAATTCTGGGTTTTATTTTGTTTATTTGATGAAAATGAACAACAATACACACCATGGAAACATTTTTGTTTGATTTGTGTCGAGGGAGATTTTCACCTAGAACCCAAAGGAGAGTGTATTGGCACTTTTCATGGAAAAATGTGAAAAATTAAATTTTCAAAAATTAAATAAATGCCTTCTAAACACCTCAAACATTCACTCTAAAACAGAAGATTGTTGTTTTTCGCAATATTTTTAGAAATTTGGGCTCCTTTAGTAACATTAATACCTGGGCTGAAGCATTTTTTATGATCATTTATTGTCTTTCTGGATTCATTCTGGGTTTTATTTTGTTTATTTGATGAAAATGAACAACAATACACACCTTGGATACATTTTTGTTTGATTTGTGTCGAGTGAGATTTTCACCTAGAACCCAAAGGAGGGGGTATTGGCACTTTTCATGGAAAAATGTGAAAAATTAAATTTTCTAAAAATGAAATAAATGCCATCTAAACACCTCAAACATTCAATCTAAAACAGAAGATTGTTGTTTTTCGCAATATTTTTAGAAATTTGGGCTCTTTTAGTAACATAAACACTTGCGCTGAAGCATCTTTTATGCTCATTTCTTGTCTTTCAGGATTAATTCTGGGTTTTATTTTGTTTATTTGATGAAAATGAACAACAATACACACCTTGGATACATTTTTGTTTGATTTGTGTCGAGTGAGATTTTCACCTAGAACCCAAAGGGGGGGGTATTGGCACTTTTCATGGAAAAATGTGAAAAATTAAATTTTCTAAAAATGAAATAAATGCCTTCTAAACACCTCAAACATTCACTCTAAAACAGAAGATTGTTGTTTTTCGCAATATTTTTAGAAATTTGGGCTCTCTTAGTAACATAAACACTTGCGCTGAAGCATCTTTTATGCTCATTTCTTGTCTTTTAGGATTAATTCTGGGTTTCATTTTGTCTATTTGATGAAAATGAACAACAATACACACCATGGAAACAATTTTGATTGATTTGTGTCAAGGGAGATTTTCACCTAGGACCCAAAGGGGGGGTATTGGCACTTTTTATGGAAAAATGTAAAAAATTAAATTTTCTAAAAATGAAATAAATGCCTTCTAGACACCACAAACATTCACTCTAAAACAGAAGATTGTTTTTTTCGCAATATTTTTAGAAATTTGGGCTCTTTTAGTATGATTAACACCTGGGCTGAAGCATCTTTTATGATCATTTATTGTCTTTCAGGATACATTCTGGGTTTTATTTTGTTTATTTGATGAAAATGAACAACAATACACACCTTGGATACATTTTTGTTTGATTTGTGTCGAGTGAGATTTTCACCTTGAACCCAAAGGGGGGGGTATTGGCAATTTTCATGGAAAAATGTAAAAAATTACATTTTCTAAAAATGAAATAAATGCCTTCTAAACACTTCAAACATTCACTCTAAAACAGAAGATTGTTGTTTTTCGCAATATTTTTAGAAATTTGGGCTCTATTAGTAACATTAATACCTTGGCTGAAGCATCTTTTATGATCATTTATTGTCTTTCAGGATTAATGCTGGGTTTTATTTTGTTTATTTGATGAAAATGAACAACAATACACACCATGGAAACATTTTTGTTTGATTTGTGTCGAGTGAGATTTTCACCTAGAACCCAAAGGAGAGTGTATTGGCACTTTTCATGGAAAAATGTGAAAAATTAAATTTTCAAAAAATGAAATAAATGCCTTCTAAACACCTCAAACATTCACTCTAAAACAGAAGATTGTTGTTTTTCGCAATATTTTTAGAAATTTGGGCTCTATTAGTAACATTAATACATGGGCTGAAGCATCTTTTATGATCATTTATTGTCTTTCAGGATTAATTCTGGGTTTTATTTTGTTTATTTGATGAAAATGAACAACAATACACACCATGGAAACATTTTTGTTTGATTTGTGTCGAGTGAGATTTTCACCTAGAACCCAAAGGAGAGTGTATTGGCACTTTTCATGGAAAAATGTGAAAAATTAAATTTTCTAAAAATGAAATAAATGCCTTTTAAACACCTCAAACATTCACTCTAAAATAGAAGATTGTTGTTTTTCGCAATATTTTTAGAATTTTGGGCTCTTTTAGTAACATTAACACCTAGGCTGAAGCATCTTTTATGCTCATTTCTTGTCTTTCAGGATTCATTCTGGGTTTTATTTTGTTTATTTGATGAAAATGAACAACAATACAGACCTTGGATACATTTTTGTTTGATTTGTGTCGAGTGAGATTTTCACCTAGAACCCAAAGGGGGGGGTATTGGCACTTTTCATGGAAAAATGTAAAAAATTACATTTTCTAAAAATGAAATAAATGCCTTCTAAACACCTCAAACATTCACTCTAAAACAGAAGATTGTTGTTTTTCGCAATATTTTTAGAAATTTGGGCTCTTTTAGTATGATTAACACCTGGGCTGAAGCATCTTTTATGATCATTTATTGTCTTTCAGGATACATTCTGGGTTTTATTTTGTTTATTTGATGAAAATGAACAACAATACACACCTTGGATACATTTTTGTTTGATTTGTGTCGAGTGAGATTT
This sequence comes from Hetaerina americana, assembly GCF_022747635.1. Lineage (NCBI taxonomy): Eukaryota > Metazoa > Arthropoda > Insecta > Odonata > Calopterygidae > Hetaerina > Hetaerina americana. The sequence goes on from NW_027287338.1 coordinate 59,721, forward strand.
TCACCTAGAACCCAAAGGGGGGGGTATTGGCAATTTTCATGGAAAAATGTAAAAAATTACATTTTCTCAAAATGAAATAAATGCCTTCTAAACACCTCAAACATTCACTCTAAAACAGAAGATTGTTGTTTTTCGCAATATTTTTAGAAATTTGGGCTCTATTAGTAACATTAATACCTGGGCTGAAGCATCTTTTATGATCATTTATTGTCTTTCAGGATTAATTCTGGGTTTTATTTTGTTTATTTGATGAAAATGAACAACAATACACACCATGGAAACATTTTTGTTTGATTTGTGTCGAGTGAGATTTTCACCTAGAACCCAAAGGAGAGTGTATTGGCACTTTTCATGGAAAAATGTGAAAAATTAAATTTTCAAAAATTAAATAAATGCCTTCTAAACACCTCAAACATTCACTCTAAAACAGAAGATTGTTGTTTTTCGCAATATTTTTAGAAATTTGGGCTCCTTTAGTAACATTAATACCTGGGCTGAAGCATTTTTTATGATCATTTATTGTCTTTCTGGATTCATTCTGGGTTTTATTTTGTTTATTTGATGAAAATGAACAACAATACACACCTTGGATACATTTTTGTTTGATTTGTGTCGAGTGAGATTTTCACCTAGAACCCAAAGGAGGGGGTATTGGCACTTTTTATGGAAAAATGTGAAAAATTAAATTTTCTAAAAATGAAATAAATGCCATCTAAACACCTCAAACATTCAATCTAAAACAGAAGATTGTTGTTTTTCGCAATATTTTTAGAAATTTGGGCTCTTTTAGTAACATAAACACTTGCGCTGAAGCATCTTTTATGCTCATTTCTTGTCTTTCAGGATTAATTCTGGGTTTTATTTTGTTTATTTGATGAAAATGAACAACAATACACACCTTGGATACATTTTTGTTTGATTTGTGTCGAGTTAGATTTTCACCTAGAACCCAAAGGGGGGGGTATTGGCACTTTTCATGGAAAAATGTGAAAAATTAAATTTTCTAAAAATGAAATAAATGCCTTCTAAACACCTCAAACATTCACTCTAAAACAGAAGATTGTTGTTTTTCGCAATATTTTTAGAAATTTGGGCTCTCTTAGTAACATAAACACTTGCGCTGAAGCATCTTTTATGCTCATTTCTTGTCTTTTAGGATTAATTCTGGGTTTCATTTTGTCTATTTGATGAAAATGAACAACAATACACACCATGGAAACAATTTTGATTGATTTGTGTCAAGGGAGATTTTCACCTAGGACCCAAAGGGGGGGTATTGGCACTTTTTATGGAAAAATGTAAAAAATTAAATTTTCTAAAAATGAAATAAATGCCTTCTAAACACCGCAAACATTCACTCTAAAACAGAAGATTGTTTTTTTCGCAATATTTTTAGAAATTTGGGCTCTTTTAGTATGATTAACACCTGGGCTGAAGCATCTTTTATGATCATTTATTGTCTTTCAGGATACATTCTGGGTTTATTTTTGTTTATTTGATGAAAATGAACAACAATACACACCTTGGATACATTTTTGTTTGATTTGTGTCGAGTGAGATTTTCACCTTGAACCCAAAGGGGGGGGTATTGGCACTTTTCATGGAAAAATGTGAAAAATTAAATTTTCTAAAAATGAAATAAATGCCTTCTAAACACCTCAAACATTCACTCTAAAAAAGAAGATTGTTGTTTTTCGCAATATTTTTAGAAATTTGGGCTCTTTTAGTAACATTAACACATGCGCTGAAGCAACTTTTATGCTCATTTCTTGTCTTTCAGGATTAATTCTGGGTTTTATTTTGTTTATTTGATGAAAATGAACAACAATACACACCTTGGATACATTTTTGTTTGATTTGTGTCGAGTGAGATTTTCACCTAGAACCCAAAGGAGAGTGTATTGGCACTTTTCATGGAAAAATGTGAAAAATTATATTTTCTAAAAATGAAATAAATGCCTTCTAAACACCTAAAACATTCACTCTAAAACAGAAGATTGTTGTTTTTCGCAATATTTTTAGAAATTTGGGCTCTCTTAGTAACATAAACACTTGCGCTGAAGCATCTTTTATGCTCATTTCTTGTCTTTCAGGATTAATTCTGGGTTTCATTTTGTTTATTTGATGAAAAAGAACAACAATACACACCATGGAAACATTTCTGTTTGATTTGTGACGAGTGAGATTTTCACCTAGAACCCAAAGGAGAGTGTATTGGCACTTTTCATGGAAAAATGTGAAAAATTATATTTTCTAAAAATGAAATAAATGCCTTCTAAACACCTAAAACATTCACTTTAAAACAGAAGATTGTTGTTTTTCGCAATATTTTTAGAAATTTGGGCTCTTTTAGTAACATTAAAACCTGGGCTGAAGCATCTTTTATGATCATTTATTGTCTTTCAGGATACATTCTGGGTTTTATTTTGTTTATTTGATGAAAATGAACAACAATACACACCTTGGATACAATTTTGATTGATTTGTTTTAAGGGAGATTTTCACCTAGGACCCAAAGAGGGGGGTATTGGCACCCTTTATGGAAAAATGTGAAAAATTAAATTTTCTAAAAATGAAATAAATGCCATCTAAACACCTCAAACATTCAATCTAAAACAGAAGATTGTTGTTTTTCGCAATATTTTTAGAAATTTGGGCTCTTTTAGTAACATTAACACCTGCGCTGAAGCATCATTTATGATCATTTATTGTCTTTCAGGATTTATTCTGGGTTTTATTTTGTTTATTTGATGAAAATGAACAACAATACACACCTTGGATACATTTTTGTTTGATTTGTGTCGAGTGAGATTTTCACCTAGAACCCAAAGGGGGGGGTATTGGCACTTTTCATGGAAAAATGTGAAAAATTAAATTTTCTAAAAAAGAAATAAATGCCTTCTAAACACCTCAAACATTCATCCTAAAACAGAAGATTGTTTTTTTTCGCAATATTTTTAGAAATTTGGGCTCTTTTAGTAACATTAACACCTGCGCTGAAGCATCATTTATGATCATTTATTGTCTTTCAGGATTTATTCTGGGTTTTATTTTGTTTATTTGATGAAAATGAACAACAATACACACCTTGGATACATTTTTGTTTGATTTGTGTCGAGTGAGATTTTCACCTAGAACCCAAAGGGTATTGGCACTTTTCATGGAAAAATGTAAAAAATTACATTTTCTAAAAATGAAATAAATGCCTTCTAAACACCTCAAACATTCACTCTAAAAGGGAAGATTGTTGCTTTTCGCAATATTTTTAGAAATTTGGGCTCTTTTAGTAAAATTAACACCTGGGCTGAAGCATCTTTTATGATCAATTTTTGTCCTACAGGATACATTCTGGGTTTTATTTTGTTTATTTGATGTAAATGAACAACAATACACACCTTGGATACATTTTTGTTTGATTTGTGTCGAGTGAGATTTTCACCTAGAACCCAAAGGGGGGGGTATTGGCAATTTTCATGGAAAAATGTAAAAAATTACATTTTCTAAAAATGAAATAAATGCCTTCTAAACACCTCAAACATTCACTCTAAAACAGAAGATTGTTGTTTTTCGCAATATTTTTAGAAATTTGGGCTCTATTAGTAACATTAATACCTGGGCTGAAGCATCTTTTTTGATCATTTATTGTCTTTCAGGATTAATTCTGGGTTTTATTTTGTTTATTTGATGAAAATGAACAACAATACACACCATGGAAACATTTTTGTTTGATTTGTGTCGAGTGAGATTTTCACCTAGAACCCAAAGGAGAGTGTATTGGCACTTTTCATGGAAAAATGTGAAAAATTAAATTTTCTAAAAATGAAATAAATGCCTTCTAAACACCTCAAACATTCACTCTAAAACAGAAGATTGTTGTTTTTTCGCAATATTTTTAGAAATTTGGGCTCTCTTAGTAACATAAACACCTAGGCTGAAGCATCTTTTATGCTCATTTCTTGTCTTTCAGGATTCATTCTGGGTTTCATTTTGTTTATTTGATGAAAATGAACAACAATACACACCATGGAAACATTTTTGTTTGATTTGTGTCGAGTGAGATTTTCACCCAGAACCCTAAGGAGAGTGTATTGGCACTTTTCATGGAAAAATGTAAAAAATTACATTTTCTAAAAATGAAATAAATGCCTTCTAAACACCTCAAACATTCACTCTAAAACAGAAGATTGTTTTATTTCGCAATATTTTTAGAAATTTGGGCTCTTTTAGTATGATTAACACCTGGGCTGAAGCATCTTTTATGATCATTTATTGTCTTTCAGGATACATTCTGGGTTTTATTTTGTTTATTTGATGAAAATGAACAACAATACACACCTTGGATACATTTTTGTTTGATTTGTGTTGAGTGAGATTTTCACCTTGAACCCAAAGGGGGGGGTATTGGCACTTTTCATGGAAAAATGTGAAAAATTAAATTTTCTAAAAATGAAATAAATGCCTTCTAAACACCTCAAACATTCACTCTAAAAAAGAAGATTGTTGTTTTTCGCAATATTTTTAGAAATTTGGGCCCTTTTAGTAACATTAACACATGCGCTGAAGCAACTTTTATGCTCATTTCTTGTCTTTCAGGATTAATTCTGGGTTTTATTTTGTTTATTTGATGAAAATGAACAACAATACACACCTTGGATACATTTTTGTTTGATTTGTGTCGAGTGAGATTTTCACCTAGAACCCAAAGGGGGGGGTATTGGCAATTTTCATGGAAAAATGTAAAAAATTACATTTTCTAAAAATGAAATAAATGCCTTCTAAACACCTCAAACATTCACTCTAAAACAGAAGATTGGTGTTTTTCGCAATATTTTTAGAAATTTGGGCTCTATTAGTAACATTAATACCTGGGCTGAAGCATCTTTTATGATCATTTATTGTCTTTCAGGATTAATGCTGGGTTTTATTTTGTTTATTTGATGAAAATGAACAACAATACACACCATGGAAACATTTTTGTTTGATTTGTGTCGAGTGAGATTTTCACCTAGAACCCAAAGGAGAGTGTATTGGCACTTTTCATGGAAAAATGTGAAAAATTAAATTTTCTAAAAATGAAATAAATGCCTTCTAAACACCTCAAACATTCACTCTAAAACAGAAGATTGTTGTTTTTCGCAATATTTTTAGAAATTTGGGCTCTATTAGTAACATTAATACCTGGGCTGAAGCATCTTTTATGATCATTTATTGTCTTTCAGGATTAATTCTGGGTTTTATTTTGTTTATTTGATGAAAATGAACAACAATACACACCATGGAAACATTTTTGTTTGATTTGTGGCGAGTGAGATTTTCACCTAGAACCCAAAGGAGAGTGTATTGGCACTTTTCATGGAAAAATGTGAAAAATTAAATTTTCTAAAAATGAAATAAATGCCTTCTAAACACCTCAAACATTCACTCTAAAACAGAAGATTGTTGTTTTTCGCAATATTTTTAGAAATTTGGGCTCTTTTAGTAACATTAATACCTGGGCTGAAGCATTTTTTATGATCATTTATTGTCTTTCTGGATTCATTCTGGGTTTTATTTTGTTTATTTGATGAAAATGAACAACAATACACACCTTGGATACATTTTTGTTTGATTTGTGTCGAGTGAGATTTTCACTTAGAACCCAAAGGGGTATTGGCACTTTTCATGGAAAAATGTGAAAAATTAAATTTTCTAAAAATGAAATAAATGCCATCTAAACACCTCAAACATTCAATCTAAAACAGAAGATTGTTGTTTTTCGCAATATTTTTAGAAATTTGGGCTCTTTTAATAACATAAACACTTGCGCTGAAGCATCTTTTATGCTCATTTCTTGTCTTTCAGGATTAATTCTGGGTGTTATTTTGTTTATTTGATGAAAATGAACAACAATATACACCTTGGATACATTTTTGTTTGATTTGTGTCGAGTTAGATTTTCACCTAGAACCCAAAGGGGGGGGTATTGGCACTTTTCATGGAAAAATGTGAAAAATTAAATTTTCTAAAAATGAAATAAATGCCTTCTAAACACCTCAAACATTCACTCTAAAACAGAAGATTGTTGTTTTTCGCAATATTTTTAGAAATTTGGGTTCTCTTAGTAACATAAACACTTGCGCTGAAGCATCGTTTATGCTCATTTCTTGTCTTTCAGGATTAATTCTGGGTTTCATTTTGTCTATTTGATGAAAATGAACAACAATACACACCATGGAAACAATTTTGATTGATTTGTGTCAAGGGAGATTTTCACCTAGGACCCAAAGGGGGGGGTATTGGCACTTTTTATGGAAAAATGTAAAAAATTAAATTTTCTAAAAATGAAATAAATGCCTTCTAAACACCTCAAACATTCACTCTAAAACAGAAGATTGTTGTTTTTCGCAATATTTTTAGAAATTTGGGCTCTCTTAGTAACATAAACACTTGCGCTGAAGCATCTTTTATGCTCATTTCTTGTCTTTCAGGATACATTCTGGGTTTTATTTTGTTTATTTGTTGAAAATGAACAACAATACACACCTTGGATACATTTTTGTTTGATTTGTGTCGAGTGAGATTTTCACCTTGAACCCAAAGGGGGGGGTATTGGCACTTTTCATGGAAAAATGTGAAAAATTAAATTTTCTAAAAATGAAATAAATGCCTTCTAAACACCTCAAACATTCACTCTAAAAAAGAAGATTGTTGTTTTTCGCAATATTTTTAGAAATTTGGGCTCTTTTAGTAACATTAACACATGCGCTGAAGCAACTTTTATGCTCATTTCTTGTCTTTCAGGATTAATTCTGGGTTTTATTTTGTTTATTTAATGAAATTGAAAAACAATACACACCTTGGATACATTTTTGTTTGATTTGTGTCGAGTGAGATTTTCACCTAGAACCCAAAGGGGGGGGTATTGGCAATTTTCATGGAAAAATGTAAAAAATTACATTTTCTAAAAATGAAATAAATGCCTTCTTAACACCTCAAACATTCACTCTAAAACAGAAGATTGTTGTTTTTCGCAATATTTTTAGAAATTTGGGCTCTATTAGTAACATTATTACCTGGGCTGAAGCATCTTTTATGATCATTTATTGTCTTTCAGGATTAATTCTGGGTTTTATTTTGTTTATTTGATGAAAATGAACAACAATACACACCATGGAAACATTTTTGTTTGATTTGTGTCGAGTGAGATTTTCACCTAGAACCCAAAGGATAGTGTATTGGCACTTTTCATGGAAAAATGTGAAAAATTAAATTTTCTAAAAATGAAATAAATGCCTTCTAAACACCTCAAACATTCACTCTAAAACAGAAGATTGTTGTTTTTCGCAATATTTTTAGAAATTTGGGCTCTTTTAGTAACATTAATACCTGGGCTAAAGCATTTTTTATGATCATTTATTGTCTTTCTGGATTCATTCTTGGTTTTATTTTGTTTATTTGATGAAAATGAACAACAATACACACCTTGGATACATTTTTGTTTCATTTGTGTCGAGTGAGATTTTCACCTAGAACCCAAAGGGGGGGTATTGGCACTTTTCATGGAAAAATGTGAAAAATTAAATTTTCCAAAAATTAAATAAATGCCATCTAAACACCTCAAAAATTCAATCTAAAACAGAAGATTGTTGTTTTTCGCAATATTTTTAGAAATTTGGGCTCTTTTAGTAACATAAACACTTGCGCTGAAGCATCTTTTATGCTCATTTCTTATCTTTCAGGATTAATTCTGGGTTTTATTTTGTTTATTTGATGAAAATGAACAACAATACACACCTTGGATACATTTTTGTTTGATTTGTGTCGAGTGAGATTTTCACCTAGAACCCAAAGGGGGGGGTATTGGCACTTTTCATGGAAAAATGTGAAAAATTAAATTTTCTAAAAATGAAATAAATGCCTTCTAAACACCTCAAACATTCACTCTAAAACAGAAGATTGTTGTTTTTCGCAATATTTTTAGAAATTTGGGTTCTCTTAGTAACATAAACACTTGCGCTGAAGCATCTTTTATGCTCATTTCTTGTCTTTCAGGATTAATTCTGGGTTTCATTTTGTTTATTTGATGAAAATGAACAACAATACACACCATGGAAACAATTTTGATTGATTTGTGTCAGGGGAGATTTTCACCTAGGACCCAAAGGGGGGGGTATTGGCACTTTTTATGGAAAAATGTAAAAAATTAAATTTTCTAAAAATGAAATAAATGCCTTCTAAACACCTCAAACATTCACTCTAAAACAGAAGATTGTTGTTTTTCGCAATATTTTTAGAAATTTGGGCTCTTTTAGTATGATTAACACCTGGGCTGAAGCATCTTTTATGATCATTTATTGTCTTTCAGGATACATTCTGGGTTTTATTTTGTTTATTTGATGAAAATGAACAACAATACACACCTTGGATACATTTTTGTTTGATTTGTGTCGAGTGAGATTTTCACCTAGAACCCAAAGGGGGGGTATTGGCAATTTTCATGGAAAAATGTAAAAAATTACATTTTCTAAAAATGAAATAAATGCCTTCTAAACACCTCAAACATTCACTCTAAAACAGAAGATTGTTGTTTTTCGCAATATTTTTAGAAATTTGGGCTCTTTTAGTATGATTAACACCTGGGCTGAAGCATCTTTTATGATCATTTATTGTCTTTCAGGATACATTCTGGGTTTTATTTTGTTTATTTGATGAAAATGAACAACAATACACACCTTGGATACATTTTTGTTTGATTTGTGTCGAGTGAGATTTTCACCTAGAACCCAAAGGAGAGTGTATTGGCACTTTTCATGGAAAAATGTGAAAAATTAAATTTTCTAAAAATGAAATAAATGCCTTCTAAACACCTCAAACATTCACTCTAAAACAGAAGATTGTTGTTTTTCGCAATATTTTTAGAAATTTGGGCACTCTTTGTAACATAAACACTTGCGCTGAAGCATCTTTTATGCTCATTTCTTGTCTTTCAGGATTAATTCTGGGTTTCATTTTGTTTATTTGATGAAAATGAACAACAATACACACCATGGAAACAATTTTGATTGATTTGTGTCAAGTGAGATTTTCACCTAGGACCCAAAGGGGGGGGGTATTGGCACTTTTCATGGAAAAATGTGAAAAATATAATTTTCTAAAAATGAAATGCCTTCTAAACACCTCAAACATTCACTCTAAAACAGAAGATTGTTGTTTTTCGCAATATTTTTAGAAATTTGGGCTCTATTAGTAACATTAATACCTGGGCTGAAGCATCTTTTATGATCATTTATTGTCTTTCAGGATTAATTCTGGGTTTTATTTTGTTTATTTGATGAAAATGAACAACAATACACACCATGGAAACATTTTTGTTTGATTTGTGTCGAGTGAGATTTTCCCCTAGAACCCAAAGGAGAGTGTATTGGCACTTTTCATGGAAAAATGTGAAAAATTAAATTTTCTAAAAATGAAATAAATGCCTTCTAAACACCTCAAACATTCACTCTAAAACAGAAGATTGTTGTTTTTCGCAATATTTTTAGAAATTTGGGCTCTTTTAGTAACATTAATACCTGGGCTGAAGCATTTTTTATGATCATTTATTGTCTTTCAGGATTCATTCTGGGTTTTATTTTGTTTATTTGATGAAAATGAACAACAATACACACCTTGGATACATTTTTGTTTGATTTGTGTCGTGTTAGATTTTCACCTAGAACCCAAAGGGGGGGGTATTGGCACTTTTAATGGAAAAATGTGAAAAATTAAATTTTCTAAAAATGAAATAAATGCCATCTAAACACCTCAAACATTCAATCTAAAACAGAAGATTGTTGTTTTTCGCAATATTTTTAGAAATTTGGGCTCTTTTAGTAACATAAAAACTTGCGCTGAAGCATCTTTTATGCTCATTTCTTGTCTTTCAGGATTAATTCTGGGTTTTATTTTGTTTATTTGATGAAAATGAACAACAATACACACCTTGGATACATTTTTGTTTGATTTGTGTCGAGTGAGATTTTCACCTAGAACCCAAAGAGGGGGGTATTGGCACTTTTCATGGAAAAATGTGAAAAATTAAATTTTCTAAAAATGAAATAAATGCCTTCTAAACACCTCAAACATTCACTCTAAATCAGAAGATTGTTGTTTTTCGCAATATTTTTAGAAATTTGGGCTCTCTTAGTAACATAAACACTTGCGCTGAAGCATCTTTTATGCTCATTTCTTGTCTTTCAGGATTAATTCTGGGTTTCATTTTGTTTATTTGATGAAAATGAACAACAATACACACCATGGAAACAATTTTGATTGATTTGTGTCAAGGGAGATTTTCACCTAGGACCCAAAGGGGGGGTATTGGCACTTTTTATGGAAAAATGTAAAAAATTAAATTTTCTTAAAATGAAATAAATGCCTTCTAAACACCTCAAACATTCACTCTAAAACAGAAGATTGTTGTTTTTCGCAATATTTTTAGAAATTTGGGCTCTTTAAATAACATTAAAACCTGGGCTGAAGCATCTTTTATGATCATTTATTGTCTTTCAGGATACCTTCTTGGTTTTATTTTGTTTATTTGATGAAAATGAAATACAATACACACCTTGGATACATTTTTGTTTGATTTGTGTCGAGTGAGATTTTCACCTAGAACCCAAAGGGGGGGGTATTGGCACTTTTCATGGAAAAATGTGAAAAATTAAATTTTCTGAAAATGAAATAAATGCCTTCTAAACACCTCAAACATTCACTCTAAAAAGAAAGATTGTTGTTTTTCGCAATATTTTTAGAATTTTGGGCTCTTTTAGTAACATTAACACCTAGGCAGAAGCATCTTTTATGCTCATTTCTTGTCTTTCAGGATTCATTCTGGGTTTTATTTTGTTTATTTGATGAAAATGAACAACAATACAGACCTTGGATACATTTTTGTTTGATTTGTGTCGAGTGAGATTTTCACCTTGAACCCAAAGGGGGGGGTATTGGCACTTTTCATGGAAAAATGTAAAAAATTACATTTTCTAAAAATGAAATAAATGCCTTCTAAACACCTCAAACATTCACTCTAAAACAGAAGATTGTTGTTTTTCGCAATATTTTTAGAAATTTGGGCTCTTTTAGTATGATTAACACCTGGGCTGAAGCATCTTTTATGATCATTTATTGTCTTTCAGGATACATTCTGGGTTTTATTTTGTTTATTTGATGAAAATGAACAACAATACACACCTTGGATACATTTTTGTTTGATTTGTGTCGAGTGAGATTTTCACCTAGAACCCAAAGGGGGGGGTATTGGCACTTTTCATGGAAAAATGTGAAAAATTAAATTTTCTAAAAATGAAATAAATGCCTTCTAAACACCTCAAACATTCACTCTAAAAAAGAAGATTGTTGTTTTTCGCAATATTTTTAGAAATTTGGGCTCTTTTAGTAACATTAACACATGCGCTGAAGCAACTTTTATGCTCATTTCTTGTCTTTCAGGATTAATTCTGGGTTTTATTTTGTTTATTTGATGAAAATGAACAACAATACACACCTTGGATACATTTTTGTTTGATTTGTTTCGAGTGAGATTTTCACCTTGAACCCAAAGGGGGGGGTATTGGCACTTTTCATGGAAAAATGTGAAAAATTAAATTTTCTAAAAATGAAATAAATGCCTTCTAAACACCTCAAACATTCACTCTAAAACAGAAGATTGTTGTTTTTCGCAATATTTTTTGAAATTTGGGCTCTTTTAGTAACATAAACACTTGCGCTGAAGCATCTTTTATGCTCATTTCTTGTCTTTCAGGATTAATTCTTGGTTTTATTTTGTTTATTTGATGAAAATGAACAACAATACACACCTTGGATACATTTTTGTTTGATATGTGTCGAGTGAGATTTTCACCTAGAACCCAAAGGGGGGGGTATTGGCAATTTTCATGGAAAAATGTAAAAAATTACATTTTCTAAAAATGAAATAAATGCCTTCTAAACACCTCAAACATTCACTCTAAAACAGAAGATTGTTGTTTTTTCCCAATATTTTTAGAAATTTGGGCTCTATTAGTAACATTAATACCTGGGCTGAAGCATCTTTTATGATCATTTATTGTCTTTCAGGATTAATTCTGGGTTTTATTTTGTTTATTTGATGAAAATGAACAACAATACACACCATGGAAACATTGTTGTTTGATTTGTGTCGAGTGAGATTTTCACCTAGAACCCAAAGGAGAGTGTATTGGCACTTTTCATGGAAAAATGTGAAAAATTAAATTTTCTAAAAATGAAATAAATGCCTTCTAAACACCTCAAACATTCACTCTAAAACAGAAGATTGTTGTTTTTCGACATATTTTTAAAAATTTGGGCTCTTTTAGTAACATTAATACCTTGGCTGAAGCATTTTTTATGATCATTTATTGTCTTTCTGGATTCATTCTGGGTTTTATTTTGTGTATTTGATGAAAATGAACAACAATACACACCTTGGATACATTTTTGTTTGATTTGTGTCGAGTGAGATTTTCACCTAGAACCCAAAGGGGGGGGGTATTGGCACTTTTCATGGAAAAATGTGAAAAATTACATTTTCTAAAAATGAAATAAATGCCTTCTAAACACCTCAAACATTCACTCTAAAACAGAAGATTGTTGTTTTTTCGCAATATTTTTAGAAATTTGGGCTCTTTTAGTAACATAAACACTTGCGCTGAAGCATCTTTTATGCTCATTTCTTGTCTTTCAGGATTAATTCTGGGTTTTATTTTGTTTATTTGATGAAAATGAACAACAATACACACCTTGGATACATTTTTGTTTGATTTGTGTCGAGTGAGATTTTCACCTAGAACCCAAAGGGGGGGGTATTGGCACTTTTCATGGAAAAATGTGAAAAATTAAATTTTCTAAAAATGAAATAAATGCCTTCTAAACACCTCAAACATTCACTCTAAAACAGAAGATTGTTGTTTTTCGCAATATTTTTAGAAATTTGGGCTCTCGTAGTAACATAAACACTTGCGCTGAAGCATCTTTTATGCTCATTTCTTGTCTTTCAGGATTAATTCTGGGTTTCATTTTGTTTATTTGATGAAAATGAACAACATTACACACCATGGAAACAATTTTGATTGATTTGTGTCAAGGGAGATTTTCACCTAGGACCCAAAGGGGGGGGGGTATTGGCACTTTTTATGGAAAAATGTAAAAAATTAAATTTTCTAAAAATGAAATAAATGCCTTCTAAACACCTCAAACATTCACTCTAAACAGAAGATTGTTGTTTTTCGCAATATTTTTAGAAATTTGGGCTCTTTAAATAACATTAACACCTGGGCTGAAGCATCTTTTATGATCATTTATTGTCTTTCAGGATACCTTCTTGGTTTTATTTTGTTTATTTGATGAAAATGAAATACAATACACACCTAGGATACATTTTTGTTTGATTTGTGTCGAGTGAGATTTTCACCTAGAACCCAAAGGGGGGGGTATTGGCACTTTTCATGGAAAAATGTGAAAAATTAAATTTTCTGAAAATGAAATAAATGCCTTCTAAACACCTCAAACATTCACTCTAAAACAGAAGATTGTTGTTTTTCGCAATATTTTAGAAATTTGGGCTCTTTAAATAACATTAACACCTGGGCTGAAGCATCTTTTATGATCATTTATTGTCTTTCAGGATACCTTCTTGGTTTTATTTTGTTTATTTGATGAAAATGAAATACAATACACACCTTGGATACATTTTTGTTTGATTTGTGTCGAGTGAGATTTTCACCTAGAACCCAAAGGGGGGGGTATTGGCACTTTTCATGGAAAAATGTGAAAAATTAAATTTTCTGAAAATGAAATAAATGCCTTCTAAACACCTCAAACATTCACTCTAAAACAGAAGATTGTTGTTTTTCGCAATATTTTTAGAAATTTGGGCTCTTTTAGTAACATTAACACCTAGGCTGAAGCATCTTTTATGCTCATTTCTTGTCTTTCAGGATTCATTCTGGGTTTTATTTTGTTTATTTGATGAAAATGAACAACAATATACACCTTGGATACATTTTTGTTTGATTTGTGTCGAGTGAGATTTTCACCTTGAACCCAAAGGGGGGGGTATTGGCACTTTTCATGGAAAAATGTGAAAAATTAAATTTTCTAAAAATGAAATAAATGCCTTCTAAACACCTCAAACATTCACTCTAAAACAGAAGATTGTTGTTTTTCGCAATATTTTTAGAAATTTGGGCTCTTTTAGTAACATAAACACTTGCGCTGAAGCATCTTTTATGCTCATTTCTTGTCTTTCAGGATTAATTCTGGGTTTTATTTTGTTTATTTGATGAAAATGAACAACAATACACACCTTGGATACATTTTTGTTTGATTTGTGTCGAGTGAGATTTTCACCTAGAACCCAAAGGGGGGGGTATTGGCACTTTTCATGGAAAAATGTGAAAAATTAAATTTTCTGAAAATGAAATAAATGCCTTCTAAACACCTCAAACATTCACTCTAAAACAGAAGATTGTTGTTTTTCGCAA